>NC_064288.1:58088489-58090834 GCF_019186545.1 Solanum stenotomum
GAGAATCAATAAGTAAGAGTTATGAATAATATAGGAGAATTTATTATATTCTAATATTTACTACACTACCATATACTAATATTTATTACGCTACTATATTCTAAAATTTATTATACTACCATATTCTAAAACCTATATACTACCGTAATCTAATATTCATATACTACCATACTTTAAAATTTATATACGACTATATTCTAAATAATTATATACTACAGTACTTTAACATTTATATACTACTATATTTTAAATCTATATATATTGCCGTCCTAATGTTTATACTACCATATTTTAAATCTATAATTACCGTATTTTATTATTTACATACTACCATACTTTAATATTTATATACTACTATATTCTAAACAATTATATACTACCGTGATCTAACATTTATATACTACTACATTTTAAATCTATATATTGCCGTGTCCTAATGTTTATACTACCATATTCTATTATTTATTTACTAACGTATTTTAATATTTACATACCACCATAGTTTAATATTTATATACTACAGCATTCTAAAATTGATATACTACCGTATTTTTAATTCAAGGAAGAGAAAAAAATAAATAAAAAAATACATTAGTTTGACACAATGACAAGTATAAATAAACTAATATTTTCCCCTCTTTTAAAACTAACAGTGACCCCAAACAAAAATAGAAAAATACATCACATGCTCTCCTATGATTAAACCAAACAGTGAAACAAGCTATGTAATTCTAAAAAAAAAACTTAAATACTTCGACATACGGTAATGGAAGTAAGTTGTCTAAGAAGCAAAAATTGAAATCAAAATATACTATCATGATCATTTAATGCACCTTAATGCTTGTCACAGTTAACAAAACACCTATGCAAAATCTGAAAATTTAAGTAAAACCCACACAACTCAAGGAGCTTTTAAAAAGGAATAGAACCCTTCTGTATAAAAATCTCTCAGATAATGATACTGATTTCTAGCGTGTGATCCGATCATTTCATAGACACCTTTTTAAAATAATAAGGAAAGATATTCACACAATAATACCCCATCAAATTGCAGACATTATTGCCACAATAGGAAACACATATGTGATATTTGTAAGAAATTGTAACCTTGAGCATTTAACAAATGATAGGGAATCATCTAAACAACATATTCCATCATGACAAACACGATAAAAAAAAAACAAATAGAAACTCAAAAAATAAAAAATAAAAAAAATAAAAAATGGGCAGCTCGTGATCCCAAACAAATAGCCGACCGAAAATCACATACAATAACTCGAAATGCGATTTAATTTTTAACACTAAAAAACATTAACAAGATGGATTTGGAATCGAAGGTTAATACCGTAAGTGAAGACGAGATCATAATCGAATCCATGAAACTAAAATAGGCTTAAACAACTTCCTTTATGTTCATAGCAAAATGGTGTACAAGCTAGGATGAAATAAACAAGTCAAGATAACATTCGACTACCGAAACTTTAGGAATCTAACGAAAACAAGTTATAAAATAACACAGAGACAATCATTAAGCTGATTTAGATGTTGAAAACTAAAACACCCTTAAAGATACTTAAATATAGACATGGAACAACAGAGAATCAGATAAACCAAAATTAAGAAGAACAATCACCTCTTTCCGGGCAGCGACTGGGAACAGGACGAGCAAAACAACGACCTTCACCACACCGAGACCCGAACACGAGCAGCAAATCAGAATATTTGGGCAGAGATATCAAAACTCAGGCACCAACATTAAGTATTTTCTTTTTCTGTTTCCCTTGGTGTATTAGTATATATTTCAGTTATGTTTTCTTAAGCTATTAGGAGTATTTTTGTTCTCAAACAAAAAATAAAAATAAAAATTCTAACTCCCCCCCCAAAAAAAAATTCCCCCAGCAAATGAACAGAAAAGATGCTTATATAGGGAGCAATTAGGGTTCGGATTTTGGGGGGAAAGAGGCTAAAATCCGGATCAACAAGGCCCATTCCAATTTCAAAATTCGAAATCCTTTCACCGTTCTGGCTAAACACCTTTTCTCTAAAAATTTTCCCCCATTCCGAAAGAGGAAAGGGGGAGAAACGTGTGCTTGCTGCGACATTAATTGGAGAGAGACGTTGAGGAATGAGGACAAAGAAGACGCAGCACTGCGTACTGTTGTACGCGTCCCTCGCTCTTTCCGTCTGCCTCCGTGTATTTCACGTTGTATCACTGTGAATTCTTGTTGTGTATATTGACGGTGGGATCACTTCTCTGTTGATGTTGCTGGGTTAACGTGGAATTAGAAGGAAAGGTGGATGGGGCAGGGTCAAGGGAAAAGAAATGGGTCGGTTGGTTTGAGTTG
>NC_064288.1:58090981-58107351 GCF_019186545.1 Solanum stenotomum
TGAGAGAGCTGTCAACCTACACAATTGTGTAGAAGCAAGGGTGAGTACCGAAAACCACAAGTACTCGCAAGTAACTCTAAACTAAGCAAAACTAGTAGCTACAAACAACTTTTTTCAATCCCAACCGAACCACCGAAACTTCAATCTAGCAGCAAACCAACCAACCTATACTAAACAGATCATATTCAACAACCAGAACCAACAGTATATCCTCATCAACCTCAGATCAACAAATAAGGGCAAGTAGATCAAATTCCACATAAGAAGGGTAAATCGATACAATCCACACATCACAGATGAAGATAAGGCAAATGCGATGCAAAATGCAATAATGATGTCATGTAGTCGTGATGCATGGCTGTCCTACGATACACATCTGTTAACGTAATCAGTCCGCGCTGAATACTCAAATCAGAACCCATGGGGGCCACACATGGACCATGTATCACCGTCGGAACCAATTCCCATCGGCATCCAAATCGCTAGCCGGAGCTAGTCCATCTCATATATCTCTAGCCGGAGTTAGTTTCAACTGTGTCTCATATCCATCTATCCTCATATCAGTGTCTCATAACTCATGCAACAGATAGTTCACACATATGATGAATAATGAATATGCACATGTCATCAATCACAATCATATCACGATCACATCATAGTGTTACACATCATCTGTCTCAATCACAACTATATCACGACCATATCATAGTATTACACATCACCTGTCTCAATCACAACCATATCACGACCACATCATAGTATTACACATCATCTGTCTCAACATCAATGCCTTTATCAATCATAGCCTACTTATGCTCTTCTATCCCCTCAATATCAGTTATCACATGACTTATTCAACAAATTCAAGTCACATATAACACATTTAGCTCGTTTTATTCCCCATCTTTCATTTATAACAATTTTAATCAACAAATAAAACTCATCCTCAATCCCCATTACTCCCCAACACAATTAGGAAAGTAGTCATGCGTAGTCTAAGAGTTTTACAAAGTTTGGAAGCCACTTACCTTAAAACGAACTCCAAAAGTTACTTGACTTGAGCCTTTCCTTTCCGAGTATAATCCGGATCACGATAATCTATTCAAACAATTATTCACAATCACAATTCGAGTCCAATGACACCAAAATCAAGAAATTTAGGGAAAAAGGGCAAAACGGTCCAAAAGTCTCATACCGGAAAACGATACCCAAATCTGGAAATTTTTGATGTAAAATGATCCTTAAAGTATTTGGAAGCTAATGGTGAAAACCAATTTGAAAACGGAGTTGAAATCAATTCACAAACTCAATTTGAAGGAAAATCCACGTTCTTGAAGAAGCCTAAAATATTCGGATCCGAAACCCCGACTCGAAAATGAAATATCTCTTGAAAAACATCTTACCCATGCTTAGATAAGTTCAAATATGAAATTTCATCAAAAACGGAGTTAAGATCGACCTTGAAATTCTCAATTTATCAAACTTTAACTTTACCGGGAAAGTCCAAATTGTACGCGGTTAATATGATGAAAATAATCGATGAATCAATAATTTTATGTTAAAATCAGTTTACCCATAACATAAGGATCGTAAATATACCTTTTTCATCAAAAAGGGAGTCCAAATCGATAAAACCCCAATTTTTCCCAAGAGATTTACGGATAGGAAAAAAAACCAGATAAAGAAATTATGAGAAAATGTCGAATTGAAGATTGAATACTAACCCTCATATTAATTCAAGAAGAAACCCGTAAGAATCACTCCATTCCGATCTCTAGAACTCCCGATATGCTCAAAATACCAAATGAACACAGTCTGAGATTTTTATAACAGTACATGGCTGTTATGCACCAGAAAAACAGCAGTTAATCTTTCACTAAAAAGGCCGTAATTTCCTCATACGATAGTGAAATGACCCGATTCTTTTTTGTAAATGTCTTAAATAATGATACGGACCTGCTCGTTCAATCGGAGCTCAATTTCATGCTCGTTTGCCCAATCGAATATCATTTCTACTCGGTAAACAATTATTTCTTATTTGCGATAAAAGTCCAATCTCGGGTTAGCGAAAATGCACCCAAAATTTGCAGATAAGTCCTATAATTCATGCTCAAAATTTCAGAACTTTCGAAATAATTTTTCGACCTTTAAAACTAATAATGAACCCTTTAGTTGCCACAATTTGCTGAAATAGTGTCAAAGCATTCAAGAAGCTTAAAAGCTCACCCAAAACTCATTTGGCACTTCCCGAATACAAACCAAATATGCTACTAGCTTGAAAATGACATTTCGGACTCAATGAAGTCGTCGGAATTTGAATTCGAGGTCTCCTTGACCCTGTATCCGATAAGGCGTCAAGAAACTAACTTTAGACTCAAAAACTCGAAACGCACTCGGGGCCTCTAAAAATTCAACCAAGACTCATTCTGGACTTAGAATCACCCCCTGAATCCAACGGTGCCCTCGTAATTCCATTTCGAGCATCGGAACCTCGTTTGTTGACCAAAGTCAACTCTTGATCAAAATTTCACAATTTTTGCAACTTAGGACCTCAAATCTTCGTTTTAACTCCAAATTCGACTCCGTAAATTCTCATAGACTCGTTTCGACATTTTAAAAATGCTGGAATCGACGGAAATCCAATTCGAGTCTCGAAACTCCAAATGACTCGAAATAGCACTTTTAACCAAACTTTAACTCTTAAAAACTCAACTTTCCAAATACTCAACTTTTCATCAATTTTCCTTCAAACAAACTTCGAAAATACAACAATTAGGACTCGGGGCAACTATCGGGAGGGGTAAAACGGTCATTTTATGAAATTTTCCAAAAATGACCTTTAGGGTCATAACATGAATCTCCTTCGACCCTTAATAGTGCCACAGATTTTTAAGCATATCATATTATTTTGACGATCTAACTTTGAAATGACAAATACACTATAAATAATAATAACGTAAAAGAATTGTTACACTATTAGCATGATACTTAAAAGACAATTATAAACAATCATTCATAAAAAATAGATTAATAAGCTAAAATGTTATTAAGAGGTTCATTATAATTATAACATGTTAAAATATAAAGGATAATATTTAGTTGAATGTATAAAGATAATATTCACATTAATTGCTATTGAAATGTTTTTTTACAGCCTTTGAAACTCTCATGGCACGAAAAGAAGGTGATGGATCAGAAGTCATAAAACTTCTAAAGGAATCGGAATCTGAATCTTGGTGCAAAGGTAAAATTCCTGTAAAGGATTACTTCTTTTTAGCTACTACTAAAAATGTCTTCTGTTCTTGTTCTTTGTTTCTCTCATTATAATCAATTATGTGTATATATATGTAGGAAAACAATTCTGGCCAGAACTTATTGGTGTACCAACAAAGCTTGCTAAGGAAATAATTGAGAAGGAAAATCCATCCATAAATGATGTTCGAATAGTATTGAGTGGTACTCCAATCACATTGGATTATCGTTGTAATCGAGTTCGTCTTTTTGATAACATTTTGGGTGATGTTGTGCAAATTCCTAGGGTGGCTTAATTAATGGATTATTATTGACATAATTAAGCAGCCACATGTCAAAAATAATTAGGGTTCATGTATGTTCATTATAATAATGTCTCCATGTACTCTTACTATATATAATGGAATAAATAAGTGTGGCTTAATTAAATGTACTCTCACGGTTTTTTTTTCTTCTTCTTGTTATTTTGTGAGTTTGTATGTGTGCTTTTTGTTGGTAAAGTGTATATATTTTCAGTTAAAATTTATCCTTAAAATATTGAATTCTCGTAATTTCAACTTGCAACATGATAATTTTTTGTCATATTTAGGAAAGCTTAAGAATAATTTGGTCCAACTTTTAATACTAATGTTAATACTTAAATAATATTGTACTTCACTTTTTTGTATTGTATTTTTTAAATTTGAAACGTAAAAGCCCTTTCAATTCTCAGCCACAAAATTTGCCTACATGTGGGCCATTCTTTTTCTCCACTTTCCCTCTATTAACTAATGCATATAATATAGGTCCCACTTCTTATTTTGAATTGCAACTTTGTTTCCTTCTCTTTATTTCTACCTCAGAACTTCTTTCATTTTATTTTTTATGGTAAAATCATTTTTTAAAATGCTAATTACTTTATTTGTTTACCAAATATGGAAAAATTATGTATTTTTTAGTTTGTTATATATCTAAAAATTGTATAAACATAAATAACACAATAAATTACAACAATTAACAACTTAAATATTTAAAAGTTATATAAAAAAATTTGATTGATTCTCGAAATTCTATTAGTACCAATTTATAAATCACAATAATTATCAATTTAAAAAGTATAAAATACATATAAGAATTACTTGACTCTAAAAAAATCTTATCAGTGCTACATAAATTGGGACAGGAGAAGTAACATATATGATCTGAAAATTACGTTAAATATTTAAAAGTCATATAAAAAATGATTAATATTTGAAATTCTGTATATGCCACGTAAATTGAAACAAAGAGAGTAATATATATTATTTTTAAAATTATATAAAAAAGTGCTAACAACTTAAAATCTTTTTAAAATCATATAAAAATTTGGCTAATTTTTCAAATTCTATGACACTCCCTTCGTCCCATATTAATTGACTATTATTCTAAAAATAGTTGTCTCATATTAGTTGATTACCTTACTAAATCAACAAAATATTATTTAAAATTTTCCTATATTACCCTTGCCGTTAATTCCTTTTGAAAGTGTCACATTTGTTTGTAAAATTCTCACAAAGTTTTTTAAGGTTGAATTAATAAAGTTATTTTCTTATTTATAATTTCTTCAGTACCGTGCAAAATGAAAAGTAATCAATTAATATGGGACGAACAGATTATCACATAAATTAAAATAAAAAAATAACATATATTGGGCCCGTACTAGCACGGGGTCATGTATCTAGTTTAATTAATGTGTGGTAGTTAGAATTTGAATTGTAATTGTCAAACTACCCCCCCCCCCCCCCCCCCNCCCCCCCCCCCAACTCCCTCCCCACCACACCCCAAAAAATAAAAATAAAATGTGACAATATGTTATGCTTTCTTTGGAACAAATTAAGAAGGGTGAGGGATCAATATGTATTCATCTTTAATTAGAAGTTTTTGAATTTGAGCATTGGATATATATTAAAAAAAACTTCTCAGTATAAATTTTTATTAATTGAACTCCAAAGCAAATAGCAAATATCAAATAAAAAACTTTAAAAAAAAAGTAAACAAAAATAATGATACACAATTGAGAAGAATACAAAATCTTGTTGATTTTTTAAAAAAACAAAATGAAAGAAGTTTCTCTTTTAGAATTTCGAACTACTTTAAGTGGATCATTTTACTTTATTTAAATCCAAAAGTTGATTTAAACAAAATTATTCCCCATTTAAAAAAATAATAACTAAAACTCAGCATGATGCTCCCAAGTCCCAACCTTTATATTTCCAATTTCTAAGGAGGAAAATGATTTCCTAAGCCTTTATTTTTTGGTAAAGAAAGATATTTTTTTCATTAAGCATAATCAAGATCTTCTATGTTATTTTTTAGTAGTCTCCCATTAAAAAAATCATATACTTAGAAAATATTTGTAAACGATTATAAAATCAAATCTTTTATTTTATTCTTGTTAAATTCATAATTTACAAAATAGTAGTATCATTGGACTGTGGATGTATCCCGCATATTATGTTTGAATTTAATTTTCACTGCCCCTTCACATCCTGTGTGTAAATTAAAAAAAAATGTACTAATTAGTTGCTTTAAAGGAAAAGACCACTTTGTCCCTTACCTACAAATTATCAAACACGTATCAATGAATGCAATATTGAGAAAATCAATGTCATCGATGTATTTATCATTCAAAAATTATTCCAATCTATCAACGAATATGGATGAACAAATGAAAATAAATAGAGAAATTAAATAAAACTAGTTGATTTTGCTATGTTTTTTTTTTTAAAAAAAGGAGAATAAAATCTCATATAGGAAATTGGGGTCATTAGCCAATAATTGCATTTTTGAACCATTTGACTAACAATAGAGTTATGAATCGAAAACTTTTCAAATGAAAGATTAAATTACTCTATATCAAATAGACATATATTTGATCCTCTTTTCATTTCCTTACAAAGTTTACAAAGATTCACTTTCAATTGATACCAAAAAATCTGGAATATAATTCATAAGATCTGAATACTAAATTTTTTTTCAATCAAATGGTGATCTTAAGTTTTGAGGGTTGCTCTATTCTAGTCCGTGTATACACAAACTTTTTTTTTTTTTACCCAAATTCCTCTTATTCTTCTTTTTTAAAAAATAAAATAAAAAATTCCTCTTATTAATTTCTTATAAAAATTTTGTCAATTACATAATAAAATACCAGAGATATCTAAAGAATAAATGCATGGTATATTGGATTCACACGCAACTTAATAAATTGAAAGGCAGAATAATTAAGAGCAATATATTAATATAAAAAAATACTAACAATTATAACACCTTTTTTCTTATGTGTTTAATATACTGACAGAATAACTGATAAATAAGAACATGCCATTAGGGGACCATAGCAATTTTACTTTTTGGTATCAAATATGCACCGCGTCTCAAGTGATATTTAGCTATTTGAGATTCAAATTATGCGAATTTTAACTTACATTTTAAAAAATATTCATTTATCATATTGACATGAAAAGAATTGAATTATATAATACTTTTTGATTTTTTTTTAAAAATAAGGCTAAAGGAAGTAATAAACTATATATTATATTTATTAATTATTTAATAAACATGATTTTTACTTAAATAACACTTATTTTGGAGCAAAAAAAATAGTATAATTGAATATCGATGAGCGAAAATTGTAAACATAAAGAGTGCGTATAAATGCGTGCATGGTTGAAAGGTATAATAATAATTAGAAACAATATATCAATATCAAGTATCTATAATTATAAACCACATTTTTGTATGGTCTATATACATAAAATGACTAATGAATAGAAACATTTTATAGGGGACCGTAGTTTTTATTTTTTATAAAAAAGTATCCCTTTCTTTTTCTCCTTTTTTTTTTTTCAAGCACCAACTTGATAAACTATGAGATCTATTAGTGATGTAAAATGAATAAGAATGATTTTGTTTATTATATTTTTAATGAAAAATGATAAATATATCTTCGAACTACCATAAATAATATGTGAAAATCCTCCATTATACTTTAAGGTTTGTATATACTCTTATTGTTAATTTTTTGAGTCGTGTATACCCTTAAAACTAACAGATGGACACGTGGTTTCGTCTCAGTAATTTACCTGATTTTATTTATATTTTTACCCAAAATAAAATTCAATTGATTTATCATAAATTTTATATTTGTTTCAAAATTCATTAAATATATATGTTAAAATTAAAATTTGGAACTCATGTAATATTATTTGAATTCGTTATCGTAAAATTTAGAATTATAACATTTAACTCCTAAATCTGTTTCTATGACTTACAAAATGATTCATGAATAAAAACATATAATACCTAGGGACCATTAGCATCTCTATTTTTGCTAGTAAATCTTTTTAAATTTCGTTTTATATTGTTTTTTCCTTGTCACTATATCTAATTAATGCATTGAGAAGGACTTTGAAAGCATAGATAAAACGTGCCATGTCATTTTCTGAAATTTCCCCACTATTTACTAGATAAAAAATACCTTTTAATTTTTTCAGTTAAATATTTTGAAAATATACCATCACTTATTTTCCTTGTCATTATTCTTTTCTTTCTTGGCTAATGCAGTGTATATATGCCAAATGTATTGAGAAAGAAGTATATAAAATTTTAGAAATATTGACAAGAATTTTGAGTTTGAGCCTTGGATATAATTTTATATATATGATTGAACTCCAAAGAAGTATATAAAGTTTTCTCATACATTAATCAAAATATGAATAAGAAACTAAAAAACGTAAACAAAAATAATGATACGCAATTGAGAAGAATACAAAGTCTAGCTAGCCTTGTGATAAAATAAATAAGCCAAATTACCAATAAATTAATTAAGTTTCTTTTGTTTCCCCCTATATTTTGAGGGAGTTTTATTGATATTTTAATGAAAGAAGTATCTCTTTTAAAATTTCGAACTACTTTAAATGGATAATCCTTCATTTAAATCCAAAAGTTCATAAAATTATTCCCCTTTTAAAACAAAATAATTAAAACAATCTTTATATTTTCAATTTCTATGGAGGAAAATGATCTCCTAAATCCACTTACAATTTTAATTTTCTTAAAAAAATGAGCTTACAAGTCCAACATGTATTTATATATTTATAGATCTTCTATATTATTTTGTAACAATCTCCTATAAAATAAAATTAAAAAAAAACCTATATAACTATATATATATAGTGGTATCAGTGTGTGTGATGTGTCCCCTACACACTATACCTGAATTCAATTTTCACGGTCCCTCCTCACTTTTCGAATGTAATTAAAAATATATCAAAACATAATATTTTTTTTCCTTATCTTCAAATTGTTCAACATGTGGTTGTTAGACACCACTAGTACGTAGTACCTCACTACAATGAAGGCAACCTCTGCCTATAAATTTGTGTGATGCACTCTTACAAATTCACTCAATTCCTTCTACTCTTTACAACTAAATGAAAATGGAGTCAAAGTTTGCTCACATCATTGTTTTCTTTCTTCTTGCAACTTGTTAGTACCTCACTTTCTCTCTCTATATTTTATTATATATACACACATGCAAGAATATTATTTGAGTTGTAAATTATTTATATTTCTTTTGCGGTATATATATATATAGAGAGAGATAGACTCTATTAGAGAAAATATTAGCTCCGCCACAGTTCANCTATAAATTTGTGTGATGCACTCTTACAAATTCACTCAATTCCTTCTACTCTTTATGTCACACCCCAAATCCGGATGTGATGGCACATGTCCATTTCCCACCGGACAAGTCAGCCTAACCCAACCACAACGATAGAGAAGTAGAAATACGATAATAAATAAGCGGAAGACTTTAATTAAGACTCAACACTACCCAGAATTTGGTTGTCACACGTACAAACCTCTAAATGAAGAATTCGAATAAAAATATACAAGTCTCAGAGTATAGTTCTCGAATAGAACAAAACTGAAAGTAAAGATAACTCAAGGGCACGTCTGGAATGAACCGCTACCTCTCGAGTATGTCCCGAAGCTCAATCTGCTAAAGAAAATACTAAGTCGAATCTGAGAGAGCCGTCAACCCACACAATTGTGTAGAAGCAAGGGTGAGTACCGAAAACCATAGGTACTCGCAAGTAACTCTAAACTAAGCAAAACTAGCAGCTACAAACAACTCCTTTCAATATCAACCGAACCACCGAAACTTCAATCTAGCAGCAAAGCAACCAACCTATACTAAACAGATCATATTCAACAACCATAACCAACAGTATATCCTCATCAACCTCAGATCAACAAATAAGAGCAAGTAGATCAAATTCCACATAAGAAGGGTAAGCCGATACAATGCACACATCACAAACAAAGATAGGGCAAATGCGATGCAAAATGCAATAATGATGTCATGTAGTTGTGATGCATGTCTGTCCTACGATACACATCTGTTGACGTAATCAGTCCGTGCTGAATACTTAAATCAGAACCCATGTGGGCCACACATGGACCATGTATCACCGCCGGAACCAGATCCCATCGGCATCCAAATCGCTAGCCGGAGCTAGTCCATCTCATATATCTCTAGCCGGAGCTAGTCTCAACTGTGTTTCATATCCATCCATCCTCATATCAGTGTCTTAGAACTCATGTAACAAATAGTTCACACATGGGATGAATAATGAACATGCATATGTCATCAATCACAATCATATCACGATCACATCATAGTATTACACATCATCTGTCTCAATCACAACCATATCACGACCACATCATAGTATTACACATCACATGTCTCAATCACAACCATACCACGACCACATCATAGTATTACATATCACATGTCTCAATCACAACCATATCACGGCCACATCATAGTATTACACATCATCTGTCTCAATCATAACCATATCACGACCACATCATAGTATTACACATCATCTGTCTCAACATTAATGTTTGTATCAATCATAGCCTACTCATGCTCTTCTATCCCCTCAATATCAGTTATCACATGACTTATTCAATAAATTCAAGTCATATATAACACATTTAGCTCGTTTTATTCCCCATCTTTCATTTACAACAATTTCAATCAACAAATAAAATTCATCCTCAATCCCCATTACTCCCCAACACAATTAGGAAAGTAGTCATGCGTAGTCTAAGAATTTTACAAAGTTTGGAAACCACTTGCCTTAAAACGAACTCCAAAAGTTACTTGACTTGAGCCTTTCCTTTCCGAGTATAATCCGGATCACGATAATCTATTCAAACAATTATTCACAATCACAATTCGAGTCCAATGACACCAAAATCAAGAAATTTAGGGAAAAAGGGCAAAACGGTCCAAAATCTCATACCGGAAAACGATACCCAAATCTGGAAATATTTGATGTAAAATGATCCTTAAAGTATTTGAAAGCTAATGTTGAAAACCAAATTGAAAACGGAGTTGAAATCAATTCACAAACTCAATTTGAAGGAAAATCCACGTTCTTGAAGAAGCCTAAAATATTTGGATCCGAAACCCCGACTCGAAAATGAAATATCTCTTGAAAAACATCTTACCCATGGTTAGATAAGTTCAAATATGAAATTTCATCAAAAACGGAGTTAAGATCGACCTTGAAATTCTCAATTTATCAAACTTTAACTTTACCGGGAAAGTCCAAATTGTACGCGGTTAATATGATGAAAATAATTCATGAATCAATAATTTTATGTTAAAATCAGTTTACCCATAACATAAGGATCGTAAATATACCTTTTTCATAAAAAAGGGAGTCCAAATCGATAAAACCCTAATTTTTTCCAACAGATTTATGGATAGGAAAAAAAACCAGATAAAGAAATTATGAGAAAATGTCGATTTGAAGAGTGAATACTAACCCTCATATTAATTCAAGAAGAAACCCGTAAGAATCACTCCATTCCGATCTCTAGAACTCACGATATGCTCAAAATACCAAATGAACACAGTCTGAGATTTTTATAACAGTACATGACTGTTATGCACCAGAAAAACAGCAGTTACACTTTTACTAAAAAGGCCGTAATTTCTTCATACGCTAGTGAAATGACCCGATTCTTTTTTGTAAATGTCTTAAATAATGATACGGACCTGCTCGTTCAATCGGAGCTCAATTTCATGCTCTTTGCCCAGTCAAATATCATTTCTACTCGGTAAACAATTATTTCTTATTTGCGATCAAAGTCCAATCTCGGGTTAGCGAAAATGCACCCAAAATTTGCAGATAAGTCCTATAATTCATGCTCAAAATTTCAGAACATTCGGAATAATTTTTCGACTTTTAAAACTAATAATGAACCCTTTAGTTGTCACAATTTGCTGAAATACTGTCAAAGCATCCAAGAAGCTTAAAAGCTCACCCAAAACTCATTTGGCACTTCCCGAACACAAACCAAATATGCTACTAGCTTGAAAATGATATTTCGGACTCAATGAAATCGTCGGAATTTGAATTCGAGGTGTCCTTGACGCGGTATCCGATAAGGCGTCAAGAAACTAACTTTAAGCTCAAAAACTCGAAACGCACTCAGGGCCTCTAAAAATTCAACCAAGGCTCATTCTAGACTTAGAATCACCCCCTGAATCCAACGGTACCCTCGGAATTCCATTTCGAGCACCGGAACCTCGTTTGTTGACCAAAGTCAACTCTTGATCAAAATTTCACAATTTTTGCAACTTAGGACCTCAAATCTTCGTTTTAACTCCAAATTCGACTCCGTAAATTCTCATAGACCCGTTTTGACATTCTAAAATTGCTGGAATCGACGGAAATCCGATTCGAGTCTCGAAACTCCAAATGACTCGAAATAGCACTTTTAACCAAACTTTAACTCTTAAAAACTCAACTTTTCATCAATTTTCCTTCAAACCAACTTCGAAAATACAACAATTAGGACTCGGGTTAATTATCGGGAGGGGTAAAACGGTCATTTTATGAAAATTTCCAAAAATGACATTTAGGGTCATTACACTTTACAACTAAAAGAAAATGGAGTCAAAGTTTGCTCACATCATTGTTTTCTTTCTTCTTGCAACTTGTTAGTACCTCACTTTCTCTCTATATATTTTATTATATATACACACATGCAAGAATATTATTAGAGTTGTAAATTATTTATATTTCTTTTGCGGTATATATATAGAGAGAGATAGACTCTATTAGAGAAAATATTAGCTCCGCCACAGTTCAGATGAATCTCCTTCTACCCTTGCTTGTGCCAGAGGTTTTTAAGCATATCATATTTTTTTGACGATCTAACTTCAAATGAGAAATACACTATAAATAATAACGTAGAAGAATTGTTACACTATTAGCGTGATACTTAAAAAACAACTATAAACAATCATTCATAAAAAAAATAGATTAATGAGCTAAAATATTACTAAGGGGTTCACTATAATTATACCATGTTAAAATATAAAGAATAACATTTAGTTGAATGTATATATTCTCATTAATTGAAATTGAAATGTTATTTTTTGCATCCTTTGAAACTTTCATGGCACGAAAAGAAAGTGATGGGCCAGAAGTCATAAAACTTCTAAAGGAATCGGAATCTGAATCTTGGTGCAAAGGTAAAATTCCTTTAAAGGATTACTTTTTTTTTAGCTTTTCAAAAAAACAATTTTTGCTATTATTAAAAATGCTTGTTTTTTTAATAGAGTCTTGGTGCTCTATCTAACAGTTTAAACTTTTAGATAAAATGATTACACATTTTAATATGGTAGAGCAAGCAGTCTGCTTGGTTACACACTTGAATATCAACTCCATGTTTGCTATTATTATAACACATATAGAGTATATTATTCTTGTTCTTTGTTTCTCTCATTGTAATTAAATAATTATGTGTATATGTAGGAAAACTATTCTGGCCAGAACTTATTGGTGTACCAACAAAGCTTGCTAAGGAAATAATTGAGAAGGAAAATTCACTCATAAATGATGTTCGAATAATATTGAGTGGTTCTCCAGTCCCATTGGATTATCGTTGTAATCGAGTTCGTCTTGTTGATAACATCTTGGGTTCTGTTGTACAAATTCCTGTGGTTGGTTAATTAATACATTGAATATATGTGTCTATAATATAGTTGAATGGATAAATAACTGAACTGATAAGGCTGAAAGAATACTTACCTGAACTCAACTCAATACAAAACAATAACAAGAGATGACAATATTTAAAGCTTCATAAATAAAATATTTTAACTCAAGGATGTATATGAAAAATACAATAAAATACTTTACTCTTATTTGGGAGATTCTCTAACCGACAACCATCACTATGACCTACGTGATGATACAACGTCTCGTCCACGTTGTCAGAATTGTCCTATATTTTGTTGGGATATAGGACACCTCAACTAAGTGGATCCACTAAAGCACTGCTCTAAAGCAATAAGGAGTCGTCTAAAAAGTACGATCCTTTACCCATGTTGGCTACGTGGTTTATGAGGATTTTGAGTTTTCTGAACTTATCCACATATCAATACTCAATACTACTCCCAACAAATATACATACCCATGCTCAAATGTATGTTAAAACCCTTCATTATACTTTAAGGTTTGTATATACTTTTATCGTTAATCTTTCGAATTGTGTATACCTTTAAAAGTTCAAACTAATAGATGGACACGTGGTTTCGTCACAATAATTTACCTGATTTTATTTATTTTCTTACCCAAAATAAAATTCAATAGATTTATCATAAATTTTATATTTGTTTCAAAATTCATTAAATATATATGTTAAAATTAAAATTTGGAACTCATGTATTATTATTTGAATTTCTTATCGTAAAATTTTGATTATAACATTTAACTCCTAAATCTCTTTCTATGACTTACAAAATGATTCATGAGTAAAAACATTTCATAGCTAGGGACCATAGCATCTCTACTTTTGCTAGTAAATCTTTTTAAATTTCGTTTTATATTGTTTTTTTTTCCCTTGTCGTTATATCTAATTAATGCATTGAGAAAGACTTTGACAACATAAATAAAACGTGCCATGTCATTTTCTGAAATTTCCCCACTATTTACTAGATAAAAATTACCTTTTATTTTTTTTTTAGTTAAATCTTTTGAAAATATACCATCACTTATTATCCTTGTCGTTATTCTTTTCTTCCTTGGCTAAGGCAGTGTATATATGCCAAATGTATTGAGAAAGAAGTATATAAGATTTAAGAAATATTGAAAAAAATATTGAGTTTGAGCCTTGGATATATATATATATATCTAATTTTCTTATACATTAATCAAACTATGTATAAGAAACTAAAAAACATAAATAAATACAAATAAGGATAAATTACTTATATACACAAGTTTAATTTACTTATTCTCTATTTTTTCCTACCTTTTAAAAATATTACTTAAATCCCTTTTTTCTCTTATTTTTAAAAACTACCTGATACATAAAAGTCATCAGCCAAATCCACATTCACCACTCTCTTTTTCTCTCCTATTTTCTCTCCCTAAATTCACTCCAAATTCTTAGCAGTTACAAAATCAATATCCAAATTTGATATTCAACAAGTTTAAACTAACAAAACATTAAAAAAAAATTTAAAAAATTTAACCTAACCAAACATAAATTAAAAAAAAATTACGAAAAATGTTTTCCATAATACCAGATACAAACCTCGTTTCTTTTTCATATTTTTTTCATACTAATCACGTCCAATAATAGTAAAAATTGAATTAAAAGAGGTGTATTTCCTCTTTAATATAATCCTATACGATTAAATGGATTCGTTGGAAACACTTCCTTAGTTAACTTTAGGCTGATTTTTGATTAGCTGCATATTATTTGGTAATAATTAATATAATATTTAGAAATTTTTCATAATTTGAGTTGGTTATGGACTCTAACAACTAATCATTCGTTGAAAATGATTAGGATTCTTGTATTATTATTTAATCTTCTCATTGTCTCATAATAATATTAGTTTCAATTTCACCAAAATTTCAAACAGTCTAATATTTTCCTCTTTTTTCCTAATGTTTTTCATAATCAAATTTCTTTAATGGATTGTGTTTGTTCATGTATCTAATTGATCACTCAATTCTTATTTATTGTGATACATTTATAGATACACTCTATTTCAGCTTACATATATCCTTCTTTCACAACCTTATTGTATCAGATACACTATTATCAACTACAAAATGATACATTATGTTAGTTATACATATCTTTCAAGGCAAATAAAACTACACTTATCAATTTAAACGAGATACATAAATAGTAATGTATCATGCACTAAACAAAATAAGATACATAAATAATAATGTATCATGCACTAATTTTCTAGGCATGATATGTAAATTCGAATTCATACTAAATGTATCTGATACATAACAATTACCAAACAATAATGTATCGATCTCAAACCTAAAATCTTATGGCAAATCTTTCTTATTTAATGTATCTAGTAGAAATACAACACTTATCATTTAAATCGAAAGGATCTTCATGATGTATCTTCTCTAAATTTTTGATAATTTTGAATCAAAATTGAAAGAATCTTCAATGAACTAGGAGAATAGTTTTGAAACTCAAAATTTTCAACAATTTCGAATCAAAACTGAAATGATCTTCAATGAACTAGGAAAAAAAATTGAATCTCAAAATTTTCAACAATATTGAATCAAAATTGAAAGGATCTTTGATGAACTTGAAGATTCACAAAAGAAATCGTTTGTCCAACAACAATTCCATCACTTCTATATCCTTCCTAACTCACCTCGTTTATCCAAAATTTCGACAAAAGTTTTTGAATCAAATCTGAAAGGTTTCTTCGTTGAATAGGGGGGCCGAAGCAATTTGAAAAATTGAATTTCTTCGCTATGTTAGGATTTATCTCTATATGATTGAAAGTAAGAAAAAACGTAAGAAGATCGAAATATTCATTATGTATCGTATGAAATTTTCGGCTAATGGAGGAAACATAGAGAATGATGAACAAGAAGAAAAAATTTGAATTTTTGAATTTTTGAATTTTTTGGTTTATTACACTATATGATTGAATTCTTGACAATAATTTGAAATGAAATAACACAATTTATGGGATCTTAATTTGATTTTCAGTCCCCTCCCCCCCC
>NC_064288.1:58109397-58137103 GCF_019186545.1 Solanum stenotomum
TACTCGGAGGTCGGAATTTAGCAAACTCGGTGGCGTTGAAAAGATAATTCAATTATCTATCTAACCATAGGTCATGGGACACATAATTCATTTTGTACTAAAAGTTATGATCATCTAAAGTTGACCCATCAGAATTTTCAGCTAACTGGCTGCTAACCTTCGATCTACGGTCAGACCTACGGACCATGGATTGAACGACGGTCCGTGTTGGTCAACCGTAGTTCATGTCAGAGGCTGGGTAAAGGAGGTCTTGATCCACGGACACAAACCACGGACCGTGGTCTGATCTACGGACCGTGGGTCTGTCCGTGAGTCGAGACTTAACCAATTTTTCTGAGCTGGCTGGGGAGGGGTTGCAGTGACGAACCACGGACCACCAGCACGGACCGTGGTTTGACCTACGATCCGTGGATGGCAACTGTGGGTTGCACCTGCAACTTCTCAAAATCTGCATTTTTGGTCTGTTTCGGATACGGGGATTTACATTTGCGGCCTTTGAAACTTTCATGGCACGAAAAGAAAGTGATGGGCCAGAAGTCATAATACTTCTAAAGGAATCGGAATCTGAATCTTGGTGCAAAGGTAAAATTTCTCTAAAGGATTACTTTTTTTTAGCTTTTCAAAAAGATAGTTTTTGCTACTATTAAAAAGGAAAAAATGTATGAAATAGCAAACTATTAATTCAAATTAAATGCTATAGCTATATTTTATTTTAATTGTAATTCGCAGTAAACATCCTCTTTTTTTGCCATTTGATTCGATATACAATTAGTCATTTTCGGTATACAATTAGCCATTTTATACATTTTGATATAAAATGTATAAAATGTGTTTGTGTTTGTATAAAGCGAGAGAAAAGTGTATATACAAATACAAATACATATATTTTCGTCCTATACACTTATAATTATACAAATACAGATCTGATTATATAAATTACAATGTATAAATGAATTTATACAAAACTGAACAATTTGTATAAAATTGGATGTTTGCTGCGAATTATACAAATCAAAAGCTCCATAACAAACATAAAATTTGCTATGGGCGCAATTATGCAAACTATAGCTATAACATACAACTATGATTTTTATGTTTGCTATATGCGAAAGTTGCTCTATTAAAAATGCTTGTTTTTTTAATAGAGTCTTGGTGCTCTATCTAACAGTTTAAACTTTAAGATAAAATGATTGCACATTTTAATATGATATCAGAGCAAGCAGACTTCTTGGTTACACACTTGAATATCAACTCCATGTTTGCTATTATTATAACACATAGAGAGTATATTATTCTTGTTCTTTGTTTCTCTCATTGTAATTAATTAATTTTGTATATATGTAGGAAAACTATTCTGGCCAGAACTTATTGGTGTACCGACAAAGCTTGCTAAGGAAATAATTGAGAAGGAAAATTCACTCATAAATGATGTTCGAATAATATTGAGTGGTTCTCCAGTCCCATTGGATTATCGTTGTAATCGAGTACGTCAGGTTGATAACATCTTGGGTTCTGTTGTACAAATTCCTGTGGTTGGTTAATTAATGGATTATTGAAGTAAGCAGCCACATGTCAAAAATAATTAGGGTTCATGTTGATTATAATGTCTTCATGTACTCTTATATTTATGTAATGGAATAAATAAGTTTGGCTTAATTGTACTCTCCTTACTTAATTCCTTTTAAATATTTCTTATGACAATTCTTCATTAGATAAAATATTATATATATACACACTTATGTAGTCATGTAAGATATCGCATACGCTTTCTGTAGTGATATTTTAACTATTCAAGATTCAAATTATGTTTTAATTTACATTTTAAAGAATAACTTTTCATTATATTGACATGACAAGGATTGCATTATATAATATTTTTAAATATTGCAAAAAAAGGCTAGAAGCCAAAAGTAGTAAACTACACATTGTATTTATTAATATTTTAATAAACGTGATTTTTATTTAAATAGCATTCATTTTGGAGCGAAGAAAATAATACAATTGAATCTCGATGAGCAAAAAATATAACATAAAGAGTACGTTGTCACGACCTAAAAGTGAATGTGATGATACTTGTCTATTTCCACCAAGACAAGTCAGTCTCAAAATCCAATAGCACAAAAGAAATGCGGAAAGTAAAACAAGAATAACATAAGAGCGGAAAACTTATTCAGTCTAATATAAACTCAAAGCCTAATTGTCACGTGTACAAGACACTAATGTATAAAGTGCGGAATTGAAAGATAATTACATGTCTCTGTGTCTTTGTTTCTCAAATAGAACAAAACATAAAATAAGGAACAAGAGGCCCCGTTAGAATGACAAGCAGCTACCTCTAAAAGTCTTCTAAAAACCTTGGACATAGACGAAGAGAAATCACACAGAACCGGACTCGGAACCTACACAAGTGTAGAAGCAAGGAGTGAGTACCAACCAACACGGTTCTCAGCAAGTAACCTAATGAACAAGGCAAAACTAGCTAGAATACAAGTACTTCTTTCATCCAACCTGAACCTCCTCAATTTAAAACCTACATAAATATCAGCTCAACCTAACAGTTTCACAATACACAGTTCACAAGGCTTAACAATCATAGTCCAATGGTCATATTTCGCCAACCAACAGGTATCAATGACATCAATCACAAGTATCGAATGTATCAATCACATGTATCAAGTTGATCAATCACAAGCATCAAATATATCAATGTCAAGTATCAAGTTTATCAAATCACAATAATCAAATACTTGTCGGAACCATTTTTCTTCGGTACAATGTCACTAGCCGGAACTATTTCTCATCGGCTCTATATAGTATCGTTTGCTGAAACCATTTTCCTTCGGCACAATATCACTAGGCAAAACCATTTCCCTTCAGCTTTATATCACATCATGAGATGGAACCATTTTCCTTCGACTTTTTATCATATCCTTAGCAAGAATCATTTCCCTTCGACTTTATATCACATCACTTGTTGGATCCATTTCCCTTCGGCATAATATCATATCACTTGTTGGAACTATTTTTCTTTGGCATAATTTCACATGTCTCATCACGGTGCACAATAATCAATGCAAATAAGCAATTTCACACTATAAAAAAGAGACAACAATTCAAGCAATTCAAGTCCACAACACACCCCGAGCCTACAACCTAAATGTGGCCGGCACTCGAGAACCATTGCTGGTCCCCAAGCGAACCATTGGCCTGGTTGAGTACTTAGCGGAAGACTTACTCAAGCGACAATAGGCTTAAAAACAAAATTTAGAACATTTAAACTCAAAGTAATTACTCAACTCAAACTGTCTGGTAAATACTTAATAATATATGTATAATAGTTTGCAAAACATATTAAGGAAAAGTAAATCCTGGGAGACTCCTCAACTCTATTTATCTATGAAGTCTCTATTATTCAAGATGGATGTCGGGACAAGACACACGACATCTCAAGAACACAGACTATAAAATAAATGTGAAGTCCTCCGTAATGCAAGGAGGCTCACTCAAGCTATCTAAATTGGAAAGTGAGCTCAACTAAATGCATGTTGATGATCCTGAACACCTATATCTGCATCATGAAAGATGCAGGTCGAATGACATCAATACATTGAATGTACGTGTATATAATATAGTTGAATGGATAAATAACGGAACTGATAAGGCTAAAAGAATACTTACCTGAACTCAACTCAATACCAAACAATAACAAGAGATGATAGTATTTAAAGCTTCATAAATAAAATATTTTAACTCAAGGATGTATATGAAAAATACAATAAAATACTCTACTATTATTTGGGAGATTCTCTTACCGACAACCATCACTATGACCTACGTGGTGATACAACGTCTCGCCCACGCTGTCAGAATTGTCCTATATTTTGTTGGGATATAGGACACCTCAACTAAGTGGATCCACTAAAGCACTGCTCTAAAGCAATAAGGAGTCGTCTAAAAAGTACGATCCTTTACCCATGTTGGCTACGTGATTTATGAGGATTTTGAGTTTTCTGAACTTATCCACATATCGATACTCAATACTACTCCCAACAAATATACATACCCATGCTCAAATGTATGTTAAAACCCTTCATTATACTTTAAGGTTTGTATATACTTTTATCGTTAATCTTTCGAATTGTGTATACCTTTAAAAGTTCAAACTAACAGATGGACACGTGGTTTCGTCTCAATAATTTACTTGATTTTATTTATTCTTACCCAAAATAAAATTCGATAGATTTATCATAAATTTTATATTTGTTTCAAAATTCATTAAATATATATGTTAAAATTAAAATTTGGAACTCATGTATTATTATTTGAATTCCTTATCGTAAAATTTTGATTATAACATTTAACTCCTAAATCTGTTTCTATGACTTACAAAATGATTCATGAATAAAAACATTTCATAGCTAGGGACCATAGCATCTCTACTTTTGCTAGTAAATCTTTTTAAATTTCGTTTTATATTGTTTTTTTTCCCTTGTCGTTATATCTAATTAATGCATTGAGAAAGACTTTGAAAACATAAATAAAACGTGCCATGTCATTTTCTGAAATTTCCCCACTATTTACTAGATAAAAATTACCTTTTATTTTTTTAGTTAAATCTTTTGAAAATATACCATCACTTATTATCCTTGTCGTTATTCTTTTCTTCCTTGGCTAATGCAGTGTATATATGCCAAATGTATTGAGAAAGAAGTATATAAGATTTAAGAAATATTGACAAAAATATTGAGTTTGAGCCTTGGATATATATAATTTTCTTATACATTAATCAAAATATGTATAAGAAACTAAAAAACGTAAATAAATACAAATAAGGATAAATTACTTATATACACAAGTTTAATTTACTTATTCTCTATTTTTTCCTACCTTTTAAAAATATTACTTAAATCCCTTTTTTCTCTTAATTTTAAAAACTACCTGATGCATAAAAGTCATCAGCCAAATCCACATTCACCACTCTCTTTTTCTCTCCTATTTTCTCTCCCTAAATTCACTCCAAATTCTTAGCAGTTACAAAATCTATATCCAAATTTGATATTCAACAAGTTTAAACTAACAAAACATTAAAAAAAATTAAAAAATTTAAACTAACCAAACATAAATAAAAAAAAATTACGAAAAATGTTTTCCATAATACCAGATACAAACCTCGTTTCTTTTTCATATTTTGTTCATACTAATCATGTCCAATAATAGTAAAAATTTGTAATGACCCTAAAGGTCATTTTTGGAATTTTTCATAAAATGACCGTTTTACCCCTCCCGATAGTTGCCCCGAGTCCTAATTATTGTATTTTCGAAGTTGGGTTGAAGGAAAATTGATGAAAAGTTGAGTTTTTGGAAAGTTGAGTTTTTAAGAGTTAAAGTTTGGTTAAAAGTGCTCTTTCGATTCATTTGGAGTTTCGAGACTCGAATCGGATTTCCGTCGATTCCAGCGGTTTTAGAATGTCGAAATGGGTCTATGAGAATTTACGGAGTCGAATTTGGAGTTAAAACGAAGATTTGAGGTCCTAAGTTGCTAAAATTGTGAAATTTTGATCAAGAGTTGACTTTAGCAACAAACGAGGTTCCAGTGCTCGAAATGGAATTCCGAGGGCACCGTTGGATTCAGGGGGTGATTCTAAGTCTAGAATGAGTCTTGGTTGAATTTTTAGAGTCTCCGAGTGCGTTTCGAGTTTTTGAGTCTAAAGTTAGTTTCTTGACGCCTTATCGGATACCGGGTCAAGGAGACCTTGAATTCAAATTTCGACGATTTCATTGAGTCTGAAATGTCATTTTCGAGCTAGTAGCATATTTGGTTCGTGTTCGGGAAGTGCCAAATGAGTTTTGGGTGAGCTTTTAAGCTTCTTGGATGCTTTGTCACTATTTCAGCAAATTGTGACAACTAAAGAGTTCATTATTAGTTTTAAGGGTCTAAAAATTATTCTGAAGGTTCTGAAATTTTGAACATGAATTATAAGACTTATCTGCAAATTTTGGTACATTTTCGCTAACCCGAGATTGGACTTTTATCGCAAATAAGAAATAATTGTTTATCGAGTAGAAATGATATTTGACTGGGCAAACGAGCATGAAATTGAGCTCCGATTGAACGAGCAGGGCCGTATCATTATTTAAGACATTTACAAAAAAAGAATTTGGTCATTTCACTATCGTATGAGGAAATTACGGCATTTTTAGTGAAAGATTAACTGTTGTTTTTTTTGTGCATAACAGTCATGTACTGTTATAAAAATCTCAGACTGTGTTCATTTGGTATCACAATCACATTATAGGATTACACATCATTTGTCTCAATCACAACCATATCACAACCATATCATAGTATTACACATAACCAGTCTCAATCGCAACCATATCACGGCCATATCATAGTATTACACATCACCTGTCTCAATCACAACCATATCACGATCACATCATAGTATTACACATCATCTGTCTCAACATCAATGTCTGTATCAATCATAGCCTACTCATGCTTTTCTATCCCCTCAATATCAGTTATCACATGACTTATTCAACAAATATAATTCAAGTCACATATAACACATTTAGCTCGTTTTATTCCCCATCTTTCATTTACAACAATTTCAATCAACAAATAAAACTCATCCTCAATCCCCATTACTCCCCAACACGATTAGGAAAGTAGTCATGCGTAGTCTAAGAGTTTTACAAAGTTTGGAAGCCACTTGCCTTAAAACGAACTCCAAAAGTTACTTGACTTGTGCCTTTCCTTTCCGAGTATAATCCGGATCACGATAATCTATTTAAACAATTATTCACAATCACAATTCGAGTCCAATGACACCAAAATCAAGAAATTTAGGGAAAAAGGGCAAAACGGTCCAAAAGTCTCATACCGGAAAACGATACCCAAATCTGGAAATTTTTGATGTAAAATGATCCTTAAAGTATTTGGAAGCTAATGGTGAAAACCAATTTGAAAACGGAGTTGAAATCAATTCACAAACACAATTTGAAGGAAAATTCACGTTCTTGAAGAAGCCTAAAATATTCGGATCCGAAACCCCGACTCGAAAATGAAATATCTCTTGAAAAACATCTTACCCATGCTTAGATAAGTTCAAATATGAAATTTCATCAAAAACGGAGTTAAGATCGACCTTGAAATTCTCAATTTATCAAACTTTAACTTTACCGGGAAAGTCTAAATTGTACGCGGTTAATATGATGAAAATAATCGATGAATCAATAATTTTATGTTAAAATCAGTTTATCCATAACATAAGAATCGTAAATATACCTTTTTCATCAAAAAGGGAGTCCAAATCGATAAAACCCCAATTTTTCCCAAGAGATTTACGGATACGAAAAAAAACCAGATAAAGAAATTATGAGAAAATGTCGAATTGAAGATTGAATACTAACCCTCATATTAATTCAAGAAGAAACCCGTAAGAATCACTCCATTCCGATCTCTAGAACTCCCGATATGCTCAAAATACCAAATGAACACAGTCTGAGATTTTTATAACAGTACATGGCTGTTATGCACCAGAAAAACAGCAGTTAACCTTTCGCTAACAAGGCCGTAATTTCCTCATACGATAGTGAAATGACCCGATTCTTTTTTGTAAATGTCTTAAATAATGATACGGACCTGCTCGTTCAATCGGAGCTCAATTTCATGCTCGTTTGCCCAGTCAAATATCATTTCTACTCGGTAACAATTATTTCTTATTTGCGATAAAAGTCCAATCTCGGGTTAGCGAAAATGCACCAAAATTTGCAGATAAGTCCTATAATTCATGTTCAAAATTTCAGAACCTTCGGAAAAAAATTTCGACCTTTAAAACTAATAATGAACCCTTTAGTTGCCACAATTTGTTGAAATAGTGTCAAAGCATCCAAGAAGTTTAAAAGCTCACCCAAAACTCATTTGGCACTTCCCGAACACAAACCAAATATGCTACTAGCTTGAAAATGACATTTCGGACTCAATGAAATCGTCGGAATTTGAATTCAAGGTCTCCTTGACCCGGTATCCGATAAGGCGTCAAGAAACTAATTTTAGGTTCAAAAACTCGAAACGCACTCGAGGCCTCTAAAATTCAGCCAAGACTCATTCTAGACTTAGAATCACCCCCTGAATCCAACGGTGCCCTCGGAATTCCATTTCGAGCACCAAAACCTCGTTTGTTGACCAAAGTCAACTCTTGATCAAAATTTCACAATTTTAGCAACTTAGGACCTCAAATCTTCGTTTTAACTCCAAATTCGACTCCGTAATTTTTCATAAACCCGTTTCGACATTCTAAAACTGCTGGAATCGACGGAAATACGATTCGAGTCTCAAAACTCCAAATGACTCGAAATAACACTTTTAACCAAATTTTAACTCTTAAAAACTCAATTTTCCAAAAACTCAACTTTTCATCAATTTTCCTCCAAACCAACTTCGAAAATACAACAATTAGGACTCGGGGCAACTATCGGGAGGGGTAAAACGGTCATTTTATGAAAATTTCCAAAAATGACCTTTAGGGTCATTACATAGGTAGGGTTTGAATTGCAATTGTCAAATTAGTCCTGCCATTACACCCCAAAAAATAAAAATAAAATGTGACAATGCGTTATACTTTTTTTGGAACAAATAAGAAGGTTGAGGGACCGTAGTAAACAAAAATATCATTATAGGTGTGGAAAGATAAACATGTATTCATCTTTAATTAGAAGTTCCAAATTTGAGCATTGAATATAAAAAAAAAATCACAATATAAAATTTCTATTAATTAAACTCCAGAGCAGATATCAAATTCCGAATGAAAAACTAAAAAAAAGTAAAGAAAAATAATGATACACAATTGAAAAGAATACAAAATCTAGCTAGCCCTGTGATTAAATTAAATTATGTGTAGCTAGCCTTGGTATATTATGTGTAAATTCAATTTTCACGGTGTCCCTTTTTATTCCGTGTGTAAATTTTCACCGTCTCCCTTTATAGAGGCCATATCATCTCTAGTTTTGCTAGTAAATCTTTTTAAATTTCATTTTATATTGTTTTTTTCCTTGTCATACTAGCTAATGCAGTGTATATCCATGTCATTTTCTGAATTTTCCCCACTTTTTACAAGATAAAAATTACCTTTTAATTGTTTTAGTTAAATCTTTTGAGTATATCCAATCAATTATTGATGGCTGAGTTTCTCGATACCTGCCGTAACTTTTATTATAAAATTGACCCGACGCCTTACTAACGCCCTATAAATATCCATGTGTAACCAATGAGTCTTACACCATCACACAATTATTTGAAAGAAAAATAAATAAAAGCAATGGAGGGAAAGAGTATGCTCAAGTTATCTCATGTGCTTGCTTTCTTGCTTCTTGCATCACGTATGTAATTAGCCCCTTAATTCTCTTTTAGTCCGACTAATTCAAATTTACTCATTAGTAAGGCTTATCTAACAGGATTTTCTCTATTTCTAAAGCTCGAATTCGAGACTACTAGTTAAGAATGGAGAAATCTTATCATATGTATGTTGTATAGTAGATTTTGGACCCCTTCAACTAGTTCATGTGTTTACTTCTTCAGATTTTGAAACTAGTGACGCCGCCAATGCTCGTGCATGTATATTTTACTAGTATATATTATCTCTCAAATATGTAATTAATTATTTTAATTACAGTTTTTCAATCACTGATGGCAAGAGATTTGATCAGTGATGGCATAGAAGTACTGCAACTTCCAGTGGAAAATGATGGCGAATTTGTATTTTGCCCAGGTAATTAATTTCACAGGTGGTTACATAATTATGATTTTTTTCACTATTTCACATAATTATAAGTGGCCCAGTGGTTTGGGTTTGACATTTCATGTTGGAGGTCTCAAGTTTGAAACCCCTTGCTAGCGAAAGCAAGGGGTTTGCTTTCTGGCTTGAGCTCGTCGCACCGGGCTTGCCTAGTGTGGGTTACCTCCTCTCCTAGCTTTGTGGTTTGCGAGCTATTGCATAGGAGCGGAGGGTTTTACCCTGTGCGCACCCAAAGGATAGTGGCTATGGATTCCCTTATCATCACATAATTATATATTTGTTGTAATTATTGTAGGTAAGCTATCATGGCCTGAACTTGTTGGAAAGTCAGCAGGATATGCAAAACAAGTAATTGAGAAGGAAAATTCCATAGTTCATGATGTTAGGCTTATATTTCCTGGTATGCCGCCTAAGCCACTTAATTATGTTTGTGGCAGAGTTTTTCTGGTAGTTAACTTTAAACTCATTGTTCAAGTTACTCCTAGTATGGGTTAGTACCATTATGTTATGAAAAATAAATAAAGTGGAGATATTAAATATAATGTCTTCATGTACTTCTACTATTTCAAGATAAATAAAACTAATGTTCCTTATTTTTATTGTAATATAATTGTCTACCCTTATTATTTTCTTTTATGTTGTAGTCTTTTCCAATTTTGTTTTACTTTTCTTATGAATTGACGAATAGTTAAAGCTTATATAAATGAGATGACAATTAAACGTGATATATTATAGTGGGTAGATGACATATCACCCATCCGCGAAATACTGAAAAAAAAGTTACGATAAAGCGTGTTGAAAATATAATAATTAAGTAAATAATCATATTGATCTCATCTTTAATATTTAAATGAGTCTTGGGTATGGAAAAATCCTTGATAGGGAGCGCTAACCCTTGAATTGGGACTTATCTAGCACAAATCTAAATTAATCGAGCTCCAATGCAAATATCAAACACCGAGTGAAAAATAAAAATAAAAAATTGATATCAATAGGCAAATGTCCTAAGTTCAATCTCAGTGTCACATCATAATCACTTAAGTCGTCGTATAAAATGAGCACAAAATTAAACATAATTTAGTTACTGACAATAATTATATTGCTTCAATTACTGCAATTTTAGATAAAATCATACTTCAGTTACATTCACATTCACATATTTGACCGGATCTCGTATTCTCACTTACCCTACTGGTTTAATAGTGGAGGTATTCAACCACTTAAATAAACAGCACTTGTCAAATAAACAATTTTTTGGTACTGAAATCAATACCAACAGGTTTCACAGTGTAAATTAGAAATCTGGGCAAAAATTTCTGAATGCTCGAAATTCAGTTGATATTCTATAAAGCACTATAATTTGGATATTAATTACCATGTATGACTACAGTTTTCAAAATTATGAATCATATATAGTTTATCTTACACTCTGTTTGGATCATTGTTACCCATTGTTTCATAATGTATTGTATTGTATTGTACTCTATTGTATTGTACTGTGTGGTAGATACAATGTTTGGCTAGACTGTATTGTTTGTTGTTGTTTAATAACATTTTAATTGTTTGGTTTGATTGTATCGTACTGTATTGTAATTTATAAATTTACTAAATTATCCTTAATTATTCTAGGGTAGTAGGTTTGACTAGAATTAAATAATATAAGGTAAAGGGTAAAATAGTATTTGAAATATTATGTAAAGATATAATTGGAAAAGGAAATTAAGTAACAATGGGAACACACCAAATCGGTTGTTCCATAAAATAGGGGTTTTCATTGTTACGTAACAACAAAATTTAATAATACAATAAAATACAATACATTTTAAGTAACAATCAAAACAAACATTGTAGGTATAGTAACGATACAATACAATACAATGGGTAACAATGATCCAAATAGAGTGTTAGTAATTGTACACATTGTATCACCAGGATGCATTCACATAGATGGTGTATACATAAATACAATCTGAATGCAATATTTTGTGGATACAAACAGAATAAGAGTCGAAAAATCGTCACATAAATTGAGATAAGAGAGTAAAAGTATTTTTGGTTGGCAAAGGAAACAAATTTATCGAGGTTACATTAGCTTAAATTTTGAACTCAAATTGATTTTTTTGTTATTAAAAGGGATTGAAAATGCTATCACTATCGACTGAAAAAGCTTCAAACTTTAAAGTGGTCCTGCAATCAAACCAACTTTAACGCAGTACACCATCGATTTGTTGTTGTTGGAAAGCTTTTGATTTAATAACTTTATTCTGGGTTAGAAATATTCTTGAAATAGATTTTGATTTAGTTTCATGATTGAAAAATATTTTTCAAATTGATTTGTTGTTGTTGTTGAGAAGCTTGTTGCAGTTAGGGCTCGTATCGATCGGTTCAGTTTGATTTTGAAATTTATCGGTTTGGCTTATTGGTTATCGGTTTGTATAGATGTTAAACCGTTATAGAACCATTAAGATATTGGCTTATCGGTTATTGTTTTATCGGTTATTGATCGTTATCGATTCGGTTACCGGTTTAACCATTAAGATTTGAACCAAAAAGAAAACATTGAAAATCACTTAGAAACCAAGAGTTTTACATTGTAGAATAACCAAGAGTTTGAAGAAATAAAAGTAGGAAACCAAAATCTAAGTTAAAGACTTTATATACAAAATGGTATAAATATAATTATTTAATTTACTATCGGGTTATCGGTTAACCCTGTTAAGAAAAAAACCTCAAACCATTAAGAATCGATAATCCGATAACAAAAAAAACAAAACCATTATCAAAATCGCTAAACCAATAACCCATTACTGATAAACCAATAATTTTTTTCCGATTCAGATTATCGATTTCGGTTCAATTTTGAACAACCCTAGTTGCAGTATTGTCTGATAGTTATAGGATTTGAATTGTAATTGTCAAACTAGTCCCCCCCCCCCCCCCCCCCCCCCCCCCCCCACCACACCCCAAAAAATAGAAATAAAACATGACAATATGTTATACTTTCTTTGGAATAAATTAAGGTCGAGGGACCAATATGTATTCATTTTTAATTAGAAGTTTTGAATTTGAGCATTGGATATATAAAAAAACCTTCTCAGTATAAATTTCTATTAATTGAACTTCAAAGCGAATATCAAATATCGAATAAAAAACTTTTTAAAAAATAAAGAAAAATAATGATACACATTTGAGAAGAATACGAAATCTTGTTGATTTTTTTTTAAAAATAAAATATAGAAGTTTCTCTCTTAGAATTTCAAACTACTTTTAAGTGGATTTTACTTTATTTAAATCCAAAAGTTTATTTAAACAAAATTATTCCCCATTTTAAAAATAATAATTAAAACTTAGCATTATGCTCCCAAGTCCAACCTTTATATTTCCAATTTCTAGGGAGGAAAATGATTTCCTAATCCTTTTTTTTTTGGTAAAGAAAGATATTTTTTTCATTAAGCATAATCAAGATCTTCTATGTTATTTTTTAGTATTCTCCCATTAAAAAAAATCATATAATTAGAAAATATTCATAAACGATTATAAAATCAAATCTCTCATTTCATTCTTGTCAAATTCATAATTTACAAAATAGTAGTATTAGTGGACCGTGGATGTCCCCCGCATATTATGTTTGAATTCAATTTTCACTATCCCCCTTCACATCCTGTGTGCAAATTAAAAAAAAAAATCCTAATTAGTTGGATTAAAGGAAAAGGCCATTTTGTCCCTTACCTACAAATTGTCAATATCAATGCATATAATATTGAGAAATCAATGTCATCGATGTATTTATCATTCAAAAATTATTCCAATGTACAACGAATATGGATGAACAAATAAAAATAAATAGAGGAATTAAATAATACTAGTTGATTTGTCTGTGTTTTTTACAAAAAAGGAGGATAAAATCTCCAAAAGGAAATTGGGGTCGTTAGCCAATAATTGCATATTTGAACCATTTGACTAAGAATAGAGTTATGAGTCGAAAACTTTTCAAATGAAGGATAAAATTACTCTATATAAAATGGAGATATATTTGATCCTATTTTCATTTCCTTACAAAGTTACAAAGATTCGCTTTTAATCGATACAAAAAAATCTCGAATATAATTCATAAAATCTGGATACTATATGTTTTTTAAGTCAAATGGTGATCTTAAGTTTTGAGGGCTGTTCTATTCTAGTCCCTGTATACATAAAAATATTTTTTTTTACCCAAATTCCTCTTATTCTTTTTTTAAAAAATAAAAAATAAATTCCTCTTATTGATTTCTTATAAAAATACAAAAGAAGAAACATTTTTGTCAATTACATAATAAAATACCAGAGATATCTAAAGAGTAAATGCATGATATATTGGATTCACACGCAACTTAATAAATTAAAAGGCAGAATAATTAGGAGCAATATATTAATATAAAAAATACTAACAATTATAACACATTTTTTATATGTGTTTTGCATGTCATTAGGGGACCATAGCAATTTTACTTTTTGGTATCAAATACTCTCTCCGTCTCAAGTGATATTTAGCTATTTGAGATTCATATTATGCGAACTTTAATTTAGAATTTAAAGAATATTTATTTATCATATTAACATGAAAAGAATTGCATTATATAATACTTTTTGATTAATTTTTTTGAAAAAGACGCTAGAGGAAGTAATAAACTATACATTATATTTATTAATTATTTAATAAACATAATTTTCACTTAAATAACACTTTGGAGCAAAGAAAATAGTACAATTGAATCTCGATGAACGAAAATTATAAACGTAAAGAGTATGTATAAATGTGTGCATGGTTGAAAGGTATAATAATAATTAGAAACAATATATACCTATAATTATAAATCACATTTTTTTATGGTCTATATACTCACAAAATGGCTAATGAATAGAAACATTTTATAGGGGACCATAGTTTTTATTTTTTATAAAAAAAAATATCCCTTTCTTTTTCTCCTTTTGTTTTTCCTTTTTTCAAGCACCAACTTGATAACAATGAGAATTATTAGTGCTGTAAAAAGAATAAGAATGATTTTGTTTATTATATTTTTACTGAAAAATGATAAATATATCCTCGAACTATCATAAATGATATGTTAAAACCCTTCATTATACTTTAAGGTTTGTACATACTCTTATCGTTAATTTTTCGAGTTTTATACCCTTAAAACTAATAGATGGACACGTGGTTTCGTCTCAATAATTTACCTGATTTTATTTAATTTCTTACCCAAAATAAAATTCAATAGATTTATCATAAATTTTATATTTGTTTCAAAATTCATTAAATATATATATTAAAATTAAAATTTGGAACTCATGTATTATTAGTTGAATTCGTTATCGTAAAATTTAGATTATAACATTTAACTCCTAAATCTGTTTCTATGACTTACAAAATGATTCATGAATAAAAACACTTCATAGCTAGGGACCATAGCATCTCTACTTTTGCTAGTAAATCTTTTTAAATTTCGTTTTATATTGTTTTTTTTCCTTGTCATTATATCTATTTAATGCATTGAGAAAGACTTTGAAAATATAAATAAAACGTGCCATGTCATTTTCTGAAATTTCCCCACTATTTACTGGATAAAAATTACCTTTTAATTTTTTAGTTAAATCTTTTGAAAATATATCATCACTTATTTTCCTTGTCATTATTCTTTTCTTTCTTGGCTAATGCAGTGTATATATGCCAAATGTATTGAGAAAGAAGTTGTTAGATTAAGTCTTAGGCCTAACTCACATCCCAAAAGTTAGCTCAAAGGGAGGAGGATTGTCCATGCCTTATAAAGAGTCCACCCATCTCATTAACCATCGATGTGGGACTTTTGTCATTCTTTAACACCCCACCTCACGCCCAGTGCTTAGCATCTGGTGCGTGGGCAATTTTGATTTTGGGGCCCCCAACATCGGGTGAGACAGGCCCTGCTCTGATACCATGAAGGCAACCTCTGCCTATAAATTTATGTGATGCATTCATACAAATTCACTCAATTCCTTCTACTCTTTACAACTAAAAGAAAATGGAGTCAAAGTTTGCTCACATCATTGTTTTCTTTCTTCTTGCAACTTGTTAGTACCTCTCTTTCTCACTCTATATATTTCTTTTGGTCAAACACACATGCACGAATTTATTCGAATTGTAAATAATTTATATTTCTTTTGCGGTATGGGTGGGTGGGGAGAAGAACTTTCGCAAAGGGTTCACCATATACTATATTTACATTAAAAAAAGAGTTATGATCTTGTAAATATAATGTAACTAACCGGCAAAGGAGGTTCGAATGAGCAACTTGTTCAATGGCTTGTCTATTGACACCCTTTTGCTTGAAAATGTTAGCTTCGCCTCAGTTCAAATGAATCTCCTTCGACCTTTAATTGTGCCACAAATTTTTAAGCATATCATATTTTTTTGACGATCTAACTTTGAAATGACAAATACACTATAAATTACAACGTAGAAGAATTGTTACACTTTAGCATGATACTTAAAAAGACAACTATAAACAATCATTCATAAAAAATAGATTAATAAGCTAAAATGTTATTAAGGGGTTCATTATAATTATAACATGTTAAAATATAAAGGATAATATTTAGTTGAATGTATAAAGATAATATTCTCATTAATTGCTATTAAAATGTTTTTTTGCAGCCTTTGAAATTCTCATGGCACGAAAAGAAGGTGATGGGCCAGAAGTCATAAAACTTCGAAAGAAATTGGAATCAGAGTCTTGGTGCAAAGGTAAAATTCCTTTAAAGGATTACTTTTTTTTTTAGCTTCTCAAAAAACAGTTTTTGCTACTATTATTAAAAATGCTTGTTTTTTTCTTAAACGCTTGGCCAAATGATTTAATGCTTTAAAATGATTTCTTTTTAAAGAAAAAATAAGAAATCTTTTTTAAGAGCATTTTTCAAAGATGCAAAAATCATTTTTTTGACAATGATTTCAACATTTGCTCTTATTATAACACATATAGATTATAGAGTATATTATTCTTGTGCTTTTTGTTTCTCTCATTATAATCAATTATGTGTAAATATATGTAGGAAAACAATTCTGGCCAGAACTTATTGGTGTACCAACAAAGCTTGCTAAGGAAATAATTGAGAAGGAAAATCCATCCATAAATGATGTTCCAATAATATTGAATGGCTCTCCAGTCCCATTGGATTATCGTTGTAATCGAGTTCGTCTTATTGATAACATTTTGGGTGATGTTGTACAAATTCCTTGGGTGGCTTAATTAATGGATTATTATTGAAGTAATTAAGCAGCCACATGTCAAAAATAATTAGGGTTCATGTTAATTATTATGTCTTCATGTATTCTTATATTATATGTAATGGAATAAATAAGTGTGGCTTAATTAAATATACTCTCCTTAATTAATTCCTTTTTACATATTGTGTATTACTTCTTTTGTTTTAATTTGTTTGTCTGATTTTGAGTTGACACATAAATCAAGAAAGTAAAAAAGATTTTTAAATCTTGTGATCCTGATGAATCAAAAATATGTTAGTTGTTTGTCTGAATTGAGTAATCTAATTAGGGGTGTACATGACCGGGTTAGTTCGGCTGTTTCAAATATCAAGCCAAACCATTTGTGTCGGATTTTTAGATCTATAAACCAAGCCAAACCAATTAAACTCGGGTTTTTCAACCTCGAGTTTTTTTGGATTTTTTTGGGATTATTGGATTTTCGGGTTTTTTCAGATTTTTCCGGTAAAATATTCATACAAACATACAATTTACTTGTAACATCCGACAATTTAAAATGAACATGAAGAAGCTTGAAATTGGAAGTAGTCACTTTTGGAAATTTGGCTAAGTCCAGAATCTAGAAATTTGGCTAAGTTCAAAATCTGGAAATTTTGCTGAGTGTGGAAATCAGTGAGTTTTTGGCCAACTTTGAGTAGTCATAACTCCTAGATCAGGATGATCCAGGATTAGTTCCAGTTATGTTTGGAAAGACCTTGGAACGATCTTTCCAACGCCACCGATTTTTCTCGATTCCGAGTTCGTATGAGCGAGTTATGCCCTTTGAAAGTTGGGCAGTTGGCAGGGAGTCCGTCCGGAAATTTAAGGGCATTTTGGTCTTTTCACAAATCATTTCTTTTGAGGTTATATTGTTGTGCTAGGCTGATTGTGGATCATTTTTGTTCCATTTTAAAAGAGTAAGAGTTAGGGTTCTTGAGGGTGAAGAAGAGAAGAAGGAGAGAAAGAAGAGAAGAAGAAGAGGAGATCAAGGAGTTTCCGTCAAAGATCATAGTGGAAATCATCGGGGGTGATCCCTATCAAGGTATGTGAGTTCTTTAGTGTGGGTTGATCCTTTCCCCCACACACCAAGCTCATTTTATGATTTGAGAAAAGATTGGATTTGTTGTTGAAGTTGTTGAAGTTGTTAGTTGTTGTCGATGTTGTTAGTTGTGTTGTGGAAGTTATTGTTGGTTGTGGGACATGATTTGGTTGTGTTCTTGAGCTGAAATCTATTGTATATTGAGGGATTTCATGATCCTTAGTGTTGGTTGGTTCATACCCCCACACACCAACTCGTTTTTAATTCCAAGAAAAGATCTATTTTGGTTGTTGAAGTTGTTGGTTGTGTTGTTGAAGTTCTTGCTGATTTGGGACAGGATTTGGTTGTGTTTTTGAGTGGAATCCACTGTATGTTGAGGGGTTTATGACCCCAAGTGTTTGGGAAAAGAACCTTTGAAGTTAAGAGGGTTTAGAATTAGTAACATGAAGGAGAAAAGTCAGGCTGCTTTCAGGAAACAAATCTGCGTTACAGCTGTGTTCCCTCTGTGAACAGAATCTGTTCTGTTTTCAGAATTAAATTTCGAAATTTTTCTTAAGTCTAGCTGTCCTAAATTATTCCTAATCATCATGGGGTCCTTCCAAACACAAATCATTACCCTTGAGTTCATAATCCAATTCAAGGAGAGTTAGTTCCAAGTCAAGTAAAGTTAGAAGTCAAGTGATGTTAAGTGTTAAGCTTAGAAGTGAAGGAAGTAAGTCAAAGCAAGTTTTTAAAGTTGTTCAAGAGTCTTTAGTGAATGTTTTAGCTTTATTTTTAAGACTCGAGTTTCAAGTCAAGTCAAAAGTTAAGAGTTTCATGTTAAGTTAAGAGTTCAAGTAAAGTAAAGAGTTTAAAGTTGGGTTCATTTCTCAAAGTTATTAGGGAACTATGTATTCCCAAAGAAGTTTTAAAGAAATGTTTTTACATTTAAACAAGGTTGGAAACTGAGATTTCCAAAAGAGCCTTCGGGCTAGTTTTTGAGTAATTATCTCATATCAGCAGGAATAAATATGTTTTAAAAACGTAAGAGCTAGTACATTTTTTGGAGTAGTATCGAGCACCGAATTGGGGGAGCATTCAAAGAACCCACAACCCCCATAGAACCATGTTAGCCACCATGGGTAGAAAAGGATCATACTTTTTAGATGAATCCTTTTCAGATTAGACTAGTGGATCCATTAGGCAGTTCAAGTCTTATACCTTTAGCTGGGTATAAGATGCTCTGGCAGCGTAAGGTCGATCGCTGTATCATCACTATAGCTCTTATGTGATGGTTGTCGGTTAGAGAAACTCCCACAGCAGTTATTGTATTTTTATACACAGAAATTATTGTATTTTATATACATCAGTTCAATTGTATTTCTATATACATCTCAGGCTTATTGTATCCTTGTAAACACACAAAGTTTATAGCATGTTTTAAACAGTCTTTCTTTATATCGCACTTGCTTTAAATTGCCTTATATTGAAAGAAGTCAGTCAGGTTGAGTTAAGTTGAGCAAGGTAAACTTTTCAGTTTCTTCCAAATTTTCTTCTAGCCTATGTTGCTTAGTTTTCCAGCTCGAATACTCGTACATTCCATGTACTGATGTCAGTTGGCCTGCATCGTCTTATGATGTAGATACAGGTACCCTGGATCAGCATCCTGCACGTCGTTGATCCAGCTGAGCACTCCAGAGTCAGTGGTGAGCCTCCTTGCATTTCGGAGGACTCAATTATTTTGTGTTCTTAGTTTTTGTTTTATTAGGATGTTGCGGGGTCTGTCCCAAGATCTATCTCAGTATTTTAGAGGTTTCATAGACAGACAGTCAGTCAGTTAGTTTTGAGTCTCTCATATATGTATATATGTAAATATTCTATTTTTAGATTCGAGTTGCCTTTATGGCCATATTTTATAAGTTAAGTTGTTTTGTAATATTGCATTGCATTGAGTTATTCTGTTGGGTTAGGTTTCCGCTGAGTTAAGAAAGTTAGGCCAAAGGTTCGCTTGGGGCCAGAAATGGTCTCCGGGTGCCGGTCCCGCCCAGGGTGTAGGCTCGGGGCGTGACATTACTTGTACTTCAAATATTTCTTTAGTCCTACCAAAATACAACTATCTAAGGTGTTTCTTAAGAAAATAACACAAAATACGATATCAGTAATGACACTAAAATTCCAACAAAAAAATAATAATAATGAAATCGTGTAAAACAATTATTGCAAATTAACAAGTCATAATGAAATGTTCAAAAGTACTAAATCATGCTAAAATAAGTTTAATAAGTATTAGTTACATGACTAAATATTAAAGAAAATTAAAATTAGATTATGTATTTGAATTATCTAAACCAATGTAAAACCAAAGAACAAATATTCAATATTATTGTCATTCTTAGTGTTGAATTGATTTTCTTTTTGCATTAGTATTAATTTGATTTTGATTTAAGCTTTATTATAATTGCCAACATCTGTGGACTATAATCTTTATTGAACCATTCAGAATTCTAAGTTTCAAACTTGAAATAATATATTAAAAGATAAAAACTATGAAAAAGTATAAGAAATATTTAAAAATTATATCAAAGTAAATATTTTTATGTATAAAATAAAATTTTAAAATTATATATATAATGTCAGGTTGGTTTGGTCTCGGGTTGGTTTTTTTTAGTTAAAATCAAACTAACCCAAATATAGTTGGATTTTTTTTCAATACCAAACCAAGTCAAACCAACCACTAGTCGGGTTTTTTTTCTCGGTTTGATTCGATTTGTGGTTTAATTTTGTTTTCGGTTCGGTTTTGTACACCCCTAAATCTCATGACCAAACGGCTAAATCTCATAAGAGTCTTTCTTCAAAGATATTCAAAGTCTATTATTTATAACAACTAATGTTTTATCGTATATAAACTGTAATTTTCCAATTAAGAGTATTTGTTAGGCGTTACTCCTTCACTGTTTCTTTTTTTTTCTTGTTATTCTGTTAGTTTGTATTTGTGTTTTCTTGTTGATAAAATGTATATATTTTCAGATAATATTTATCCTTAAAATATTAGGTTCTCGTAATTTAAAAAATCAATCGCAATGTATCTCTCTTTAAGACTTTAACATCTTTGGGACCATATATTTAATTAATGTGTGGTAATTAGGATTTGAATTGCAATTGTCAAACTAGTCCCCCACCTCCACCCCACCCCAAAAAATAAAAATAAAACGTGACAATATGCTATACTTTTTTTGGAATAAATTAAGAAGGTTCATGCACCAATATGTATTCATCTTTAATTAAAAGTTTTGAATTTGAGCATTGGATATATAAAAAAAAACTTCTCAGTATAAATTTCTATTAATTGAACTCTAAAGCGAATATCAAATACCGATAAAAAACTAAAAAACAAAAACAAAAATAATGATACACAATTGAGAAGAATATGAAATCTTGTTGATTTTTTTAAAAAAAATAATGAAGTTTCTCTTTTAGAATTTCAAACTACTTTAAGTGGATTTTACTTCATTTAAAGCTTTGTTCTAAATTATTCCCCATTTAAAAAATAATAATTAAAATATGCTCCCAAGTCCCAATAGGTCAACAAAGAATATTTTTATACCAATTTCAATATTTGAAGAGTATTATAGGCCATTTTCTATTTTTAATATCCCTTTCTTTTTCTTTATTTGTTTTTGTTTTTTCAAGCTGCTCTCCCCTTAATTTTTCGGTGAGTAAAATAACAACAGCCTGAAAAACAAAAAGTGCCCCAGCTTGATAAATAATGAGGATTATTAGTGATGTATGTAAAAAGAATTAAATTATTTTGCTTATTTTATTTTTGTCGAAAAAATAATAAATATATCTTCGAACTATCACAAATAGTATTAATACCCTATGTTATACTTTAAGGTTATATATACTCTTACCATTAATTTTTCGGATTATGTATACCCTTAAAACTAACGAATGTACATGTGGCTTCATCTCAATAATTTACCCGATTGTTAATTATTATTTTTACCCAAAATCAAATTCAATAGATTTATCATAAATTTTATATTTATTTTGAAATTAATTAAAAATATTTATTTGAATTTGGAACTCATGTATTATTACTTTAATTCGTTATTGTAAAATTTAAAATTATAACATTCAACTCCTAAATCCGTCTCTATTACTAACAAAATGATTCATCAATAAATACATTTCAGAGCTAGGGACCATAGCATCTTTACTTTTGCTAGTAAATCTTTTTAAATTTCATTTTATATTGTCATTATTGCTAATGCAGTGTATATCTAATGCATTGAGAAAGACTTTGAAAACATAAATAAAACGTGTCATGTCATTTTCTGAAATTTCCCTACTTTTTACTAGATAAAAATTACCTTTGAATTATTTTTTTAATTAAATTGAGAATATACCATCAATTATTGAGGATAGTTTTATAATTTTTTGAGACTTATGATTTATAATACTTTAGTAATTTTTAAAAATATGTAAGTTTTATTTCAAAAAATTTAAAACTTTTATATTCAATTTGTTGTTGTTGACAAGGAAGGAAAATACTATCACCATTGACGGACAAAACTTCAAGCTTAAAATGGATCCGCAATTGAATCGAAAATTTTGAATGCAAAGTGATTTTCTTTTGTTAAAAGAGGTTGAAAATGTTATCACTATTGACGAACAAAGCTTCAAGCTTTAAGATGGGTTCAACAATTAAATCAAAAATTTTGAGGTCAAATCGACTTTTTATTGTTGAAAGAGGTTGAAAATAATTTTGAAGTAGATTTTGATGAATTGAAATTGATTTTGAACCATAACTCAGTACACCATCGATTTATTGTTGTTGATAGGGTTGGTGTACTGTTGTTTGAAACTTTTGGTAATGGGCAGGTGAGTTTAAAATAAAAAAATGATTTTTTTAAATTTGGGTTAAAAAAAATAAAAATCGAGTAAGGTATTGAAATGAAGCCATATGTCTATCCTCAGATTTAAAATGTGATAGCTATCATTTAAATTGCATTTGTCTGTAATGACCCGGAAGGTCATTTTTGAAAATTTTGAATATTCATTTAACTAGAGTGAACTAATGGATGATTAATTATTAAAGGAGTTGAATGCGCACTAAAGGAGTTAGATTGTTACTCTCTATAAGTTAAGGCCTAATTGATTTCTTGGGAAAATAATAATGTCATTATTGTTTGTATTTTTGTAAATGTCAGTAGATTTATGATATTTGAAGGAATTGGAAGAATTGACAAGTTAATGGGCATCAAGAATTAGGAACTTAATTATAAATTTGGGTAAGCTTTTGGGTCTAGGCTAAACCTATAGTGACATGAGTGTTGTTAGTTTCGGAATCTTATTGTGACTATGTACTTGAATAGATTTTATTGATTTGGAAACTCAACGAAAAGGGAAGGCTCGAGTCTCAGAGTGATTGTTCAATTATTTGAGGCAAGTGGATTTCTAAACCCTTGTTAAGTGTATGAAATTCGTGTATTTCCTTGTAATATGTGTTTGGGGATAATGAGACTTGGTGATGGGTTGACTTGTCCACATTGATTAATTCTAATGATGAAAAAGGGGTAATAAAAGACAATGTAATTAATTGTTTGTGTGTGATGTGTTGAGAATGGAGAATGGTTTGAAAGGCTTGTCGAATCATTGTTGATGTTGTATCATGATTGTGTTGTTGTGAATTGTGCAATATCATGAAAATAGTCATCTCCTCATCTATTTTGTGTGAACATGTCATTTGCATTGTTCTGAGACATGGTTATGATAAGTGTTATGTGATAAAATGATGTACCATTTCGAGGGACGTATTGCGCGCCGCGATGGATACTATATTTTGAGGGACGTAATGCGCGTCGCGATGGTTACTATTATCGAGGGTCGTATCGTGCGCCGCGATGGATGCATGGACATATATGTCCCCCATGGGTTCCGGACTGAGAGACAGCGGGTGTGTATCATTAGGTCAGACATGCATCACTATACTTGACATTGCATTTCATTGCATTGCACTTCTTTATTATTGGTGAACTTGATCTTGTGTGTTGCTGATCTTGTGAGTGCCTTTTTGTGGAACTTGTGACTGAAGAATATTGAGCTTGTTGTTGAAGATATGCAATTGTTAGAGTGTTGTTGTTGAGGATATGAAATTGTTAGAGTGTTGTGTTGAGCTATGTGCTTTGTAAACTGTGAACTGTTATGTTGGGCTAGTTTTATACAGATTGTAGTTGTGAAGGTTCGGTTGGGGTGTAAGGAGTACTCGTATTCTATCCCCTTAGCTAGTGTTTAGAGGTTTACTTACTGAGTACCGTGTGGTTTGGTACTCACCCCTTGCTACTACATTTTTTTGTAGGTTACTAGCTCGGACCTTTGTGATATTTTCTCTTCTCCTTGTCCGAGGCTTCTTGTCGAGGTTTGTGAGGTAGATGTTTTTCATTTCAGCGAACCTTCTTTCTTCTTAATTATGATCTTGTTCAATTCTAGAAACAAGTTCATTTGAGACTTGTGTTTTCTTTTGAATCAATTGTAATACTTTAGAGGCTTGTACACGTGACAACCAGATTTTGGGGGTATTTGTTTTAGTTGATTATGAATTTTTTCGCATTATATAGTAATGGTTGAGTTTTAGGCCGACTGGTCTTGGTGAGATAAGAAGAGTGCCATCACGTCCATTTTTGGGTTGTGACATTGTCAAACTCAAACTAGTCCCCCATAACCTTACCCCCACCACACCCCAAAAAATTAAAACGTGAATAATGTGTTGTACTAAACAAAAATATCATAAAAGGTTAAGATAGAAATATAAGTTTCTATCATCAAAGGGACCACTAGTGTTTCTCCGTCTTTAATTAGATGTTTGAGAATAAATTCATTAGATAGTTACATATGTTTGAGAATGTGTGTTATAATGACACTTTTGTTTCTTTTAGAACCATAATATCACCCAACTATTCCTATTATTTTTCAAAATATTGTAACGACCTGAGGAAAGAATTGGGGCCAGAAAACTTTTTCGTAGTAACTTGAGATTTCCTAGCCTAGTTCAGATTTGGACGAAATCGGAGTCAGTGAGGTCTAGGGAAATCTGGTAACAAATAAGAAATTTGATTACATTAATGGATAGCGAAGACGTTAAGGAACCCGTACGACTTTACGGAATTAAATTCGGGCGAGTAGAACTCCTGAAACTGAACTTAGCGTGAACGGGTATTTTCTGAGTGTCATGGGATGAAGGTGTGTTGTGAAAATAGGGGTTTGGAATTCTTAAATTGCTCACTGGTTCCGTGCAAACCGCTGTGGCCGGATTGTTCTCGCCAGGGCGGGGCCGCTGTGGCGGGTTGGGGACGCCATAGCGGGACAAACGCGACTAAAGTCGGAAATAAAACCTCAAAAATATTTTATTCTGCACTTTTCGACTTTGAGAGCTAAGGAACGACCCCAGGTGTGTTCTTGATGTTTTTCACCATTCTTGAGGCTAAAAGTAAAGTTTTTACTCCCCGAATTCATGTTTCGATCCGTAGAACGTAGTTTCTTGGGTAATTATCATTGGGGAAAGGTTTTGATCTGAAGTTAATGGTGGAAAAAGCCCTAATTTAGATATTGGGATCTTGGGTTTGCCTAGGGTTGATAATGTTGATTATAATCCGAGTAATTAGGCCTCATTTATTGATCCTTGTGTTATTAATTGTATGTTTTTAGACCACGAACAAGCGGGAAGAATCCGGAAAGGGAAGATTCAAGTGATTTAGGGGATTCAAGCTTGGATTCGAGGTAGGTAATGATTGTGATTTCATGTTTGTGTGATATATGTTTGTAATTGCTCATTATAATGCATGTATGTATGCGAATGTTGCATTATTGATCACCTTAATCATAAATGAGGATAATTGGATAATTGTATGTCATGAATCACCTCTGTTGTATGATTGTGAGAATATACTTTGTGATTGTAATTGTGGTTTGTTGAATGGATCGGATGTTACGTTCCGACACGCTAACTTAGATCGATTGTCACGTTCCGGCATAAGTATGGGATCGATTGCCACGTTCAAGCATAAATATTGGATCGGGTACCACGAATCGGTATACTAACAGTTTGAGTTTGGGTCCCATGAGAGAACCATTGAATTAGTTTTCGTGAGAGGATCATTGAATTGTGTTGTGTATCTACTTGTGATGATTACGTTCATATCTAATGGTGATTGAGGTTGAAAGATTGTTTGTTGCTCTAAAATGATAATCAATGTGTATTATTGAGAACGTGGAATGCTACATTGATCCTGAAAAGATGACTAATATTGTATATGTTTGATATATGCCTGTTTTATAATGTTGTGCTCACTTGCATGTGTTTCACTTATTGAGATAGCTGTGTGATCCTACCAGTACACTGTGATTGTGTACTGATACTACACTTGCTTGTTGTTTGTTGAGTACAGGGCATCTTCAGGCGGCTATTGTTAAACCTCAGCTAGGTGACTATTAAGCGTGACCAGATTCAAGGGTGAGCCAATTCTTTCAGGCTTTCGTGGATCTTTCTTATTCAAGTCCACTCTCTTCGGACTCAGACTATTTGTTAAAGGTGTTTGTTTAGTTTCGGGGTTGTACCTTTTGTTCTTAGACTTGTCGTTCATAGAGTTTAGGTACAATGACTTTCAGGTTCTAGAGGTTGAATTTCCGCATTAGTTTGGTTAGTTAATTGTTTAAACCTTTGAAGTTTATGGGGACTCCATTTTTATTGCCATTTAAACCTGCTTTCGTATCTTTAAATGTCTTAGTTTTTAGTTAAGTTGTTAGTTGGGTTGTAGTAATGGTTCTCCCACCGGAGGGTTAGTGTGGGTGCCAATCACGACGGTCCGAATCGTGACATATATTCCTCTCTTTTAATGGGATGACATTTCACATTATTTTATTTTTTTTAACAAAAAGTATTTAAACAATATAATAAAAGCTTGTTTAACGTTTTTATAAGCAACTTCTTTTAGATATTAATTTAAATATTTACGCATTCTTGAATTTTATAAAAGGTAATCAAATTTTAAAAATATATAAAAAATAAATAATAAATATTAGATAATTTTAATTTAAAATTTGATTACCTTTTATAAAATTCAAGAATAGGTACATATTTCAATTGAATACCTAAAAAAAGTTGTTTATAGAAACATTAAACAACTTTTATTGTATTGTTAAGAAAAAATGTTTTTTTTTTTAAAATAATGTGGCATGACATATTAGAGAGAGGAGTATATTTTGAGGAAAATAGAATTTGATGATATTGTGGTCTTAAAGAAATAAAAGTGCATTGTAGGGCAAATTTTCAAACATAAATGATTATCTAAGAAATTTACTCAAGATTTTGAGTTTGAGCCTTGAATATAAGAAACTTCTCAATATATTTTCTTTTAGAATTTCAAACTACTTTAATGGATTTTCCTTCATTTAAAAAATAATTAAAAAAACTCGACATGTTGCTCCAACCTTTATATTTCCAATTTCTATGGAGGAAAATGATCTCCTAGTGCACTTACAATTTGAATGAAAAGATTATGCTTACAGAGATCTCCACCATGTATTTTATGAATTTATTGTTCTTCCATGTTT
>NC_064288.1:58486072-58650000 GCF_019186545.1 Solanum stenotomum
ACAACAAACATATTTTTGTTTCAGGATCGCAAGATTTAAATTTTTATTTTATTTTTTTGAATTATGTGTTAAATCAAAATTATACAAAAAAAAATTGAAACAGAAAAAGTAGTACACATTTAATTAAGCCACACTTATTTATTCCATTATATAAGTAAGAATACATGGAGACGTTATAATGAACCCAAATTATTCTTGACATGTGGCTGCTTAATTACTTCAGTATTAATAATCCATTAATTAACCAGCCACAGGCATTTCTACAACATAACCCAAGATGTAAGAGTAGAAGGAATTGAGTGAATTTGTAAGAGTGCATCACACAAATTTATAGGCAGAGGTTGCCTTCATTGTAGTGAGGTACTACATACTAGTGGTGTCTAACAACCACATGTTGAACAATTTGAAGATAAGGAAAAAAATATTATGTTTTGAAGGAGGACAGTGAAAATTGAATTTACATGTAGTTCCAAAAAAAAAGAGTAAAATCTTGAATAGAGAGATACAAAACGGTTGATTTTTTAATTCACATGAATTCAATATTTTAAGAATAGATCTTATCTGAATGTATATACACTTCACCAGAATGAACAAATATATACTGGCAAAATAAGAAGAAAAAAAGAAATAGAGAAGTAGTAATTACATAAACTAGTTCTCAAATCGTGATCGATTGTATAAATTCTTAATATTCTTGTGCAAAGGAATATAGAAAGCTTTCTTTTACTTGATTTTCATGTTTTATGATTTTTGTATGCAAATTTTCACGTAAAAAATATTTCATTTATCTCAATGCATTTATGTGGCATTATTTGGATATAAAAAAATTATTTTTTTTGATATAAAATTTATATATTTTAAAAACTACGTAAAAAAAAAATAGTTTAATTCATAAGAAATTCGTTTCCCCATAAAAGAATACGAAATCTAATGCCGCAAAATTTAAGCAAATGCAACCTCGATTAATTCGTTTCCTTTGCCAAATGCCAACCAAAGATTATTTTGCTCTCCCATCTCAATATGTGATGATTTTCTAAGTTTGAGAGTTAAATAAATTTATTATTTTAATTTTATTTTTTATATATACTTTTTAAAATTTAAATTATTAATTGTAGGGTATACCCATTTCGGTAATTTTGAATTATTAAAAAAAATCTTATATTTTTAAAAATAAAAACCTACATAAATTCCACTAATTTAGAAGTTAATTATTAGGTTCACGCTAGTTTATAATAGGGAAAATTGTGCATTATAGCAAATTATTAATTCAAAATAAATGTTATAGCTACAGTTTCATTTAATTCTAATTCGTAGCAAACACATTGTCATTCGCCTCTCTCCCCTGAATCTCGCTTACCACTCTCTAAAATCTCACTCGCCACTCTCTGGCCCGCCTCTCTCACTTTATACAAGCACAAATATATAAATTGTGTTTGTATTTGTATAAAGCTAGAGAGAACTGTATATACACATATTATCTAGGATACATAGATAAATTTGCTCGCCTCCCTCATGTTCTTGTTCGCCTCTCTCTATTACGTAACAAAAAATATGTATCTAGGCATTTATCAAGTACTTACAATTATATCATTTTTATAAAAAAAAAAAAAAAAAATCATTCAACTCAATCATGCATGTTTGCTATTAAAAGAGCCATGGTCCCCTCATGATATTCCTTTTTATGGGTCATTTTGTCAGTACTATATAGTAGGGGTGTACATGGCCGAGTTGGTTTGGGTTTTTTAAATATCAAATCAAATCATTTGTGTCAGATTTTTAAATCTATAAACCAAACCAAACCAATAAATTTGGATTTTTCAACCTAGAATTTTTTCGGTTTTTCGAGTTTTTCCGGTAAAGTATTAATACAAACATATAATTTACTTGAACTTCAAATATTTCTTTAGTCCTACCAAAATACAACTATCTAAGATGTTTCTTAAAAATATAACACTATGATATGATTAATGACACTAAAATATCCAACAAAAATAATAATAATGAAATCGCGTAAAACAAATATTGCAAATTAACAAGTCATAATGAAAATGATCATAATTTAAAAGTACTAAATCATGCTAAAATTAAGTTTAATAAGTATTAGTTACATGACTAGATATTAAAGGAAATTAAAAGTAGATTATGTATTTTAATTGTCTAAATCAATGTAAAACTAAAGAACAAATATTCAATATTATTGTCATTCTTAGTGTTGAATTGATTTTCTTTTTGCATTAGTATTAATTTGATTTTGATTTAAGCTTTATTATAATTACCAACATTTGTGGACTATAATCTTTATTGGCTCATTCAATTCTAAGTTTCAAACTTGAAATAATATATTAAAAGATAAAAACTATGAAAAAGTAAAAGAAATATTTAAAAATTATATCAAAGTAAATATTTTTAATTTTATTTTTATGTATAAAATAAAATTTTAAAATTATATATATAATGTCGGGTTGGTTTGGTCTCGGGTTGATTTTTTTTAGTTAAAATCAAACCAACCCAAATATAGTCGGGTTTTTTTTTCAAAACCAAACCAAGTCAAACCAAACCACTAGTCGAGTTTTTTTTTCGGGTTGACTCGATTTGCGGTTTGGTTCGGTTTTCGGTTCGGTTTTGTACACCCCTACTATATAGGACACATAAAAAAATGTGTAATAATTGTAAGGGCCCGTTTGGCCATGCGATATGGTATCATGATATGGAATCATGATATGGAATCATGATATGGTATTATGATATGGAATCATGAGATGAAATTGAAGGTTTGTTTGGACATGCGATATAGAATTTTTGTGTTGTATATTTTCTCATAAACATAAAAATCTCATAAGTTGTAAAACTATTAAAATAGCCCCATTGTTTATTCAATCTTATCAAATAAACAAAAAATTATAACATCACATAATAAATTATTACAAAGTTATTTGTTCTCCACTTAAGTAATTGTTTCATCTAACTTTAATTTAATAAAAAAAATTGAACATAAATTGTAGTGTACTAGTCTTTAATATAATCCTCCCACATAGTACGGATAATTTCCTCACGTTGAACTTGCGTAGTCCTTTGTATGGAGATAAAAATCCTTTTGTGTTTCGGAAACCAGCATCAACAACATAATATTTATCTATCAAAAAACATTTTATAAAGAATTACTCAAAGCATATATGACGTAAATGAGACAGATTTGTGTAAATAAATAATATTTATTCTAAGGATGTAATTTAAAGTTACCATGTGGCGGAAATGGAAATTGTAACGTTGGTTCAACAAGTGCATTCTCAAGTACTTTACTATCATGTGCAGTACCTTCCCAACCAACAACAACAAAGGTAAATCGCATATCAAAATCACAAGCACATAAGACATTTTGTGATGTTCTTCCTTTGCGATTACGATATGCTTGTTGCACCGCTTTAGGAACCTTCCCTTCTATATATGTTCCATCAATCGCACCAACACAATCCTACCAAATAAAAAATACATCAATATTAGTTTAGTGAACATAAAATAAATTGGAAGCATTATAGAATGCACTTCATAAAAATAATGTTTGTAAGAGTAATAAAAATAGTGTTTCCAAGACAATGCAAAGTCATAAAAAAAAATATTATCTCTTTAAACAAAATTGATAAGAAATATGTAACTAAATACTAATAACTTACACATGAAATATAAATGTTCACTTATTAAGGCAATAAAATAAATTTATTAATGTCATTGAAATTTTACCTTAAACCAAGGCCAAAATTGAGTATTATGTCGAATTTTGGAATGTACACCAGTCATATTTTTTGGTTGTATAAATGTTGGTGCCATCTTGCTAATTGCCTCGGCAACTATTTTAACATGCCGGTTAATTGTTTCAAGTGAATGTTGAAAAGTTTCACAATCGTGAGGTGTGAGTTAAAGTGACTATATGTTGGTGAGAATAATAAATTTTATGTCGGTGAGAATAATAAATTTTAAAATGTAATGATGTGATTATAAATTTTATTTACATATGAAACAAATGGTTAGTAGATATAAATGTGGGGCTGTTTTAACAAAATATAAACTCATGGATCAATTATTGTATTAAATTATCTCAAATCATGATATGGAATCACATGGTGATTCCATATCGTGGTTTTTGGAGAATATGGTATCACCTCTCATGATATGGAATCATGAGATGGAATCAGCGTAAAATCGCATGGCCAAACGCCTACTAAGTACTTGATATTTGTCTTGAAAATATTTGGAGATAAGATTTTATGACCAAATAAATATTCAAAGATAATGATAAATTTGGATTAATCCTTGCTTGATGCTCTACAATTCAATAGTAAGGCTTGACGGATTCAGTTTACCAGTGTGAGTTTAAATTACTGCAGGTACGAAATTAAAGCTCGAAATTTGGCTACTCAAATTCAAGTATATCACAATTAGGGGTGTACAAAATCGAACCGCAAATCGAGTCAAACCGGAAAAAAAATCCGATTAGTGGTTTGGTTTGACTTGGTTTGGTATTGGATTAAAAAATCCGACTATATTTGGGTTGATTTGGTTTTAACTAAAAAAAATCAACCCGAGACCAAACCAACCCGACATTATATATGTAATTTTTAAAATTTTATTTTATACATACAAATATTTACATTGATATAATTTTAAAATATTTCTTATACTATTTCATAGTTTTTTATCTTTTAATATATTATTTCAAGTTTAAAACTTATAATTCGGCATGGTCTAATAAAGATTATAGTTCATAGATGTTGATAATTATAATAAAACTTAAATCAAAATCAAATTAATATTACTGCAAAAAGAAAATAAATGACAATAATATTGAATATTTGTCCTTTAGTTTTACATTGATTTAGACAATTAAAATACATAATCTAATTTTAATTTTCCTTAAATATTTAGTAATATAACTAATACTTATTAAACTTATTTTAGCATGATTTAGTACTTTTAAATTATCATCATTTTTCATTATGACTTTGCAATATTTATTTATATGATGATTTCATTATTATTTTTTATTGAATATTTTAATATCATCACTCATCTCATATTGTATTATTTTCTTAAAAAACACCTTAGATAATTGTATTTTGATTGGACTAAAAAAATATTTGAAGCACAAGTTAATTATATGTTTGTATGCAAACTTTACCGAAAAAATCCAAAGTTTATTAGTTTGGTTTGATTTATAAATTAAAAAATTCGACACAATGATTTGGTTTGATATTTGAAAAACCCGAACCAACCCGAAGTTGAAAAACCTGAAAAAATCCAAATTTTATTAGTTTGATTTGGTTTCTAAATTTAAAATTTTTACACAAATGACTTGATTTGATATTTGAAAAACCCAAACCAATCCGATCATGTACACCCCTAATCACAATTATGCAATAGTAGTGATACTATGAATATGATCAATTGCATTTCCTTTACAAATACAACCTCCCTCAACATATTTCAAGCTAAAAATAAGAAACTTACGCGTAGAATACAGGTGCATACACCTAATGTTAGTCGATCAAAGCTGTTTAGTCCAGTCAAAAGGGTCCCAATCTCTTGCAAAACTTGCAACAGCTTCTCTTTGTGTGTCAACTGATTCACGCCGTCGATGCTGATGCATGTCTTCAGGTGGCAACTTCAGCATCCCTCTTACCACATTGAGGCCGAAACTGCTGCTGAACTGGTTTTCATCGTCAATTACATGAACGAACCCTTTGTTTAAGCCAAATTCAACATGGAAGTAGGGAAAATCCTTTGGGATTGATGCCCGCAAACCCTTTACACTTGTATCTATGAGTTTCTTAGCATTGTGTTGACTCCATTCATCTTCGGCTTCATCAATCGCCTACAGTGGATATTTGTTATGAGCAAGTGCAGAAGAGAAAATTGCTTCAAATAGACACAGCAACAAATTGGAGCAAAAGAAAGGGAAAAGAACAAAAGAATGAGCACGCATAGCCAGCGCAACCTTGAGTTTTTCTAGAAGACAGTGCTTATATTCAGTCTTTGCTTCAACCAAATCCTAAGGGACTTGATTCTGATAACAGGTCTATTAAGAGCCAAAAGACAATTCTATGTTTCTTTCACAGCAATACATAAGCGTTAGTTCATAAGAAAAGATGTAATTGCAACAATATTAGTTCCAAATACGCCTAGCACATCCTATGAACTTTTGTATGACCAAGAAATCCCCAAGGGTAAAAGGTGCATGGTTCAAAATTTGGTGGATAATAGGCCTGCACCTCCACCCTTCTCCACTTAAATACAATACCTATGTCTACGGTGGAGTTCGAACACGTAACACGTGCCCCCACACATCACCTGTTATACTCTTCTTTATTTGATAAAGTAAGAGATCATCATTGCATGGGCATCAGGAAGATGCCAAATTACAAAAGGTCTAACCAGGTAGCTCCAGTACAGAAGGGGAAAAAACATTTCATCTCTGGTACAAGTAGTCTAAGGCTCTAAGCTTAGACCAAATCACCTGTTATACTCTTACCAATAGACCAAATCCCTGGGGAAATTAACACGTCTTAGCAGTCAGCACATCCTATGATTCGATAATAGTACAAGACCAAGAAGCAAGACTCACTGCCACTATAATGAGGGTTCATATTTCACAAATCCCAGACCAAATTCTAATCATATTTGACAGGAGATGAACTGGTAACCCTTCAAATGTTTTACCAAAAATCCCTTAATCCCTTCATATCATATTTACGGAAGACTAGGCAACCTCATATTTTGTAAATTCCAACTCATACGAAACTAAATTTGATAGACAGTGCTATAAAAATAAAACAGACAACACACAAGATGGTTTTGCAAACCTTTTTAAAGTACAAGGGTGCTTGCTTTGCAACTTCCTTGGGCAAAGGAATGCACTCTACCAAACAATGCCGCTTCTGCCGGGCCAAACTCATCACAGTCTCGAGAAAAATAAGATCCTTCTCTTGCTTCGCAAACATCATAATGAGGCATTTCTTGAAGTTCCTAAACTCTTCCCAGACATTATCATCCAGAGATCTTGTAGCTGATTCATGCTGTTCCAAGAGAAAGCAATGGTCACTATGACAAAAAAACAGCAAAGAATTGGCAGAGCAAAGGTAGCACTATAACAAGATTTTTGGCAGCAATAATATCCTGAAGCATCTACCACAAAAGAAACTATTTTTTTCTGATGTAAATGACCTCTTCCTTTTTGCATCGTTAAAAGTCAACTTCTGATACAAATGATCTCTTGAAACGCTGAAAAGCAGACAAATGAGGAGTAGGGAGCTAAGCATTGCTCATAAGACACTACTCATAGAGATCTAGCACACTAAATATTACTTCTTCGGAATTCAATTAACTGGCAAATTGTACAGTTCACAAGAATGACCGAAATATAACCTATAGATATATGACCAGAGAAGAGTTCAATGTCACCTGCATTGTCAAGATGCAGCAATGACCCGGGGAAATCGACCGCCATACCGGCAGTGATAAGTAACTGAAGTTTGCAATGGCAACCACCAGGTGTTTTGGTCTTGTTGGATTCTCAAAGCAGAATTGGCATCTCTCCTGCTGAGTCAAAATGCGCCTTGCATGATTAGCAGTCTCAAGAGATTTATGATTCTCCACCCCTCCTTTCTTCCGGGACTTTTTCCTCGGCCCATCATCATAATCATACTCATCATCTGCCTGACCATATGTAGTATACTTTTTGTTTTGCACTATCTTCTGAGCAAGATGCACATCTGCATCCTCCGCTTTATTCTTTTGCCGAGCAGATAGGTCATGCATCACATATCTAAGCAAGGGATTAAAGCCAATACATTTAGTTACTGATAGGCATTAAAACAAACAAAACTTTTAGACAATTCAGTAAAAAAATACCTGCTTGTGCTCCCATCTATCCGTGATCTACTCAACACATCATTAGCAGTTTGTTTAGTTTTCATCTCCTCTGCTTCTTTCTGGAAAAAGAAAGTGACATATCGTAAGTTGATAACAACCAGGGAAGTCTAAACTGTCAACTTGAGAATAAGTGTCATTGAGTCTTATAATACAGCTCTCCACTTTACTTGCTCACAGAAACGGTAAGCTGCCAACATGGAGATGTTTTAACTGTCGCTAAGTTTTTGAAGAAAGGGGCAAAGCAAGCAATAAACATAGAGTCTCATGAAGTCATCAATTTAGAAGATCCTACTAGCTAGAAAATAGATCTTAGGATAGATGAAACTTTTTGGCACCTACGGTCAATAATAAAGCAGATGACACGTTACAAATTATTGATATGTTTTTAATAACCTGGAACATCAAATATCAGTGATGTCACTTGAAATACACATGGTCTTGACTAACCGTCATGTTGTTTTGAATAATCTACAAAAGAGAGTGAATTTATTGCTCACCAGAAGTTTTTCAGCTTCATCATGCATCCCTTTCATTCGAAGCTGCATCACTTTTGCAGCTAATTGATTTGCAGTCAATGCTGGTTTGATATTTGTTGCATCTTCACTTGTTCTCTCATATACTGGTAAATCTGGTTTTGATTCCAAGACCCCTGACTTTGGATTTGAAGAATCAGGAGCATGGCTGGAATCACCGCTCTTTTCATGCATAAATTCACGCATAAAATTTCCATCGTTGGAGAATTTATTTACACTAGATATTGCAGTGGCAATAAGCCCCGCATCTGCATTGGATATGTTCTGGTTTTTCTCTTTGCGCCATGATAAAGAGTCTTTAAGGTTGGTGGGCATCCGCATCTTTGAACGACCAGGGGACGTCTCCTGCAAGCACGTGTTTATGAGACTATTAACACCAATCAAACACAGATCAAAAATAGCCAAATTGTCATTTCCCTCTTCAGTAAAGGAAATAGCACAGCTTCCATCTAAATTTATAAGGAGCTATTTCAAAAAAAAAAAATTATAAGGAGCAAGGTCAGACTCCTAGTTATCAGACTATGACATTGTTAAGAAAAAAGTCAACATTAATTTAACAAAAACTTGATATTCAAAAGTTATTCCATCAAGCACTAAAATCACAAATATATAAGCGTAAGATGTAAAGAATAACCAAAGCAATACAAAGCAACTAATGTTGTCCTTTAGTATAGTCAACAACTCTTATCCGACATTACCTTTCTAGCATAAGTCTGATTTCTTTTGTCTGTAACAGCTTCCTTGTCATCTATTGCCCCTTGCCTCCGTTTGATAGCATGAAGGTGAGCACGGGTTGGTGCAGCTTTACCAGAAGACACAGAAACTGCAAGTTGACTAAGTGATCCCCAGCGTTCTGCGGCCACCTGTAAATATTAATGTTAGAAAGTGACTGCAGTAGAAGTATAAGACAATCACTGAAATGCCAACCTCATTAAGCTTCCGTCCTTCCCGATCTGCTTGTTCTTGAGCTCGTCTCAAGGCTTTAAGCCTCCAACTTGCACCTCCATCACCAACAACAGCAGAAGACAGAAGTTGGCTACCACCACTCTTTGTTCCTTCTGAATCATCAGGATAACCACCTCCTCCATCCTTCAAATATGGGTTCAGTTCTTTGGGATTTACTTTTGTCACCTAAAACAAGATGCCAATCTGGTCCAGTCAGTACATAACAATATCAAGCAGTGCGAGAAGATTACCTTTACTACTACATTTTCCTTCAATGAATTGAAGAGAGTAGCAGCACTTGGTATACAAAAGATTCAGGAGGTTCAGTCACTGTGCATTCAAAATAAATCTTTTGATACATTGGAATAAAGACATTAACATAATTAACAAACAAATGAAAGAATCCCCAAAGACTGGATGTATAGCAACACATAGCATTATTGCTTTTTCAATGTGAACAACATATGACGTCAACTAGATCTAGCTCTTGCATTTTTAACATGAACAAACTGATAAAAGCAAATTAAATATAAAACAAAAGGCATAAGGCTTGATAAGAAAGCCCGCAATATTGTCTTGCCATGCATAGGTTTAGGCTTGTTAGTGCATGTCGTAGTACTAGTCGTACCCTAGTAGCTATTGTCTTATGTTGTGTATTGTGTATTGGCCAATGACCAATGACCAATGGTTAGAAGCTCAAAGGATAATAGACCAGCCCCTCTATCCTTCTTTACGATTCAACACATAACAAGCAATCAAAATAGCTTCACCCCAAAAATTTAAAGGTGCATGTGACTCAATAAGCATGACATTAGTCAATTCAACCAAAATTCTATTTTTCCTTTCTGCTACACCATTAGATGAATGAGAATAAGGAGGAGTAGTTTCATGAATTATTCTCAATGATCTAACAAAAGAATTAAACTCATTTGAGTCATACTCACGGCCTCTACCACTTCTAATTCTTTTTATTTTTCTTCCAAACTGATTTGCAACCTCATGGAGATAAGTTTTGAAATTTTCAAAAGCATCACTTTTATTTATCATCAAGTAAACATATGTAAAATTAGAAAAATCATCAATGAAAGTGATAAACTATCTATTACCTCCACGAGTTAAAATTCCACAAAGTTCACAAATATCAGTATGAACTAATTCTAACAAGACATGACAGTTTGCACCAGAATCATCCCACCATCCATCAACACTCTCAACCATGTTTATGTCGGTAATCACTGCCACAAACAGTTCTTCGGTAACGCTTGCCTGAGGGTTAGGATCACGTTTCCGAAATCTATAAAATCGAGCAATATGCCCACTCTTGCCACAAACAAAGCACAGTCCCTTATCTTGAACTTGTTGATTTTGTGCTTGGTTATTTTCACCATTATTTTTCTTGGGAGGTCTACTATTATTTTTCTTTAAAAAATTTCTTCTTAGGCTTCAAAGAAGTATTTTTGGGAGTTTCAAGAGTAGCATTATTTGAAGTAATTAAATTTACCTTCGTTGTGATGTTGCTCTCTTCTTTTTGTAAAAGTGCATTTTGGCCCCTTGCCTCTTCACCATCGTATTTTTCCACTTTCTCATGATGAGAAATAAGTTCATCATCAGCCATGGAGGTGTCATAAACTTTATTATGATTCTTCTCAGTTAACACATAAGAAACATTGAGAAGACTTAAGTAGAAAAGTACTTTACCCTTCCATCTCTTGAAATGGTTACCATTGAACCGAAATGGCTTGTTAAGGTCTTCCATCTTGACATTCGCGGTTTTTTCAATTGTAGCCATTATTGAATCTCCTTAAAATTGCTAGTGAAAAATTACAAAATAACAGAATTACAATATCACAATTGAAAATAAAAATGAAGAAATAAATTTCTTCAGGCTGAGGCGCGGATATCTCACTATCTTTAAGGAGATTCAAGCCCACTACAACAAATGTTTTTCACTGGTCAAGCAGTAGTCCTTCTTGACTTGTCCCCTCCAGGATACAACTAACTGCCTATTCACAAAAGATAACTAAACAACTCTGGACAAGAGTTGAGTCCAAAGCTCCACAAAAAGAACACCTCCCTTCAACTAATAAGAACTCTCTTTTATTTTTTAACAAATTTTATGCACTCTATATTTACTTATATGTAAAACAAATGAAGACCACCACTATTTATAATAGAAGAAGTCGTCCTAGGAATAAATAGGAAGATAATGGGGTACTAAATAGAGAAGATAATAGTCTTAGGAGTTACATATGTTATAAGGTATAATGATGGAATAAACAATGAAAATAAAGTGACACTTAAGCCACCAACGGCTTGGGAGTTGCGGCATGCACCAAGAAAATTGTAACATACACCAACTCCATTTGGAGTAATGCTGAATAGTAATGCAGCAATAATTATTTTCAACGGCAACAATCAACTGTCAATTCATCCATCATAATGTAACATAAATGAAAAGTGCACCAACGGCCATACACCAACATCTATGTGGCCATGCAAAAAATGTGAATTCTTAAATTATTAAAATACCACACTAACAGTAATTACATAAACTAGTTCTCAAATCGTGATCGATTGTATAAGTTCTTATTATTCTTGTGCAAAAGAATATAGAAAGCTTCGTTTTACTTGATTTTCGTGTTTTATGATTTTTGTATGCTAATTTACACGTAAAAAATATTTCATTTATCTCAATGCATTTATGTGGCATCATTTGGCTATAAAAAAAAACATTTTTTTTGATATAAAATTTATATATTTTAAAAACTACGTAAAAAAAAAGTTTGATTCATAAGAAAATCGTTTCTTCATAAAAGAATACGAAATCTAATGCCGCAAAATTTAAGCTAATGCAACCAAAGATTATTTTACTCTCCCATCTCAATATGTGATGATTTTCTAAGTTTGAGAGTTAAATAAATTATTATTTTAATTTTAATATTTTTATATACTTTAGAACGATAAGAGTATATACCAACCTTAAAGTATAACGTAGGATATTAGCATATTATTTATGATAGTTCAAGGATATATTTATCATTTTTTAATTAAAATATAATAAACAAAATCATTCTTATTCTTTTTACAACACTAATAATTCTCATTGTTTATCAAGTTGGTGCTTGAAAAAAGAAAAACAAAAGGAGAAAAAGAAAGGGATATTTTTTTTATAAAAAAAAGATGGTCCCTATAAAATGTTTTTATTCATTAGTCATTTTTTCAGTATATAGAACATACAAAAATGTGGTTTATAATTATAGGTACTTGATATTGATATATTGTTTCTAATTATTATACCTTTCAACCATGCATGCATTTATACATACTCTTTATGTTTACAATTTTCACTCATCGAGATTCAATTGTATTATTTTCTTTGCTCTAAAATAAGTGTTATTTAAGAAAAAACCATGTTTATTAAAAAATTAATGAGTGCAATGTGTAGTTTATTACTTCCCCTAACCCTTTTTTAATGTTAAAAAAGTATTATCTAATGCAATTCTTCTCATGTCAATATAATGAAAAAATATTCTTTTAAAATGTAAGTTAAAGTTTCCATAATTTGAATCTCGAATAGCTAAATTTCACTTGACACGGAGAGCGTATTTGATATCTTATAACAATTATTTTATCTAATGACAAATTATCATAAGAAATATTTATTATGAGCTATTTAATGACAAATTAATAATAATTTCATAGCTAAATTTTTAATTTTTTACTGTGATGGAATTGAAGGAAGCAAACATAAAGAAAAAACTAAAAAAGAGATGATACCAAAAGTAAAATTGCTATGGTCCCCTAATGACATGTTCTTATTCATGAGTTATTTTGTCACTATATAAAATACATAATAAATGTGTTATAATTGTAAGTATTTTTTATATTAATACATTGCTTCTAATTATTCTGCCTTTCAATTTATTTAGTTGCGTGTGAATCCAATATAGCATTCATGTATTAACTCTTTAGACATCTCTGATATTTTATTATGTAATTGAAAAAATTGTTTCTTCTTTTGTATTTTTATAATAAATTAATAAGAGGAATTACTTTTAAACCAAAAAAAAAAAAAAAAAGAATTTGGGTAAAAAAAGTTATATTTTTATATATACAAGGACTAGAATAAGGTTGGACACCGGAACGGGTTGTACCGGTACCGTTCCGGTACCATTCCGATCCGTCGATCCGGTAGTATTTGGGACGCGATGGGATACATTGAACCAATATATGGAACAGAACGGTATCATGACTTGGTACCGGTACCGGTTCATCCCGGTTCATTGGTTCCGTTCCGGTCCGATCCGGTCCCGGTAAATCATTTTTAATTAAAATAAAAAATAATATTTTTGTCATTATTTGCTTTTATTAGCATTTCTTTTTTGTTTATTTAATTTTTTAAAATTACAAACTTAAGTTATTTAACTTACAAGTTATAAGTATAACTTAATAACTTATAAACTTCAAAAGATTCAAATCTTTAAAACTTATAACATAACTACATAAGCTCAAAAATTTAAAAAAAAACTTTATTAAACTTAACTTACAAACTTATATACGTAAAAATTTAAAAAAATATATCTTTAAAATAAACTTAAGTAAAATTATTATAAATTTTAAAACTTAAATACTATAAACTAATATAACTTAGAAAAATAAAAAAAACATTCGTATTTTCGTAATTCAAAATAACTCAAAAAAAATAATTATTTTTTGAAATAGCTATATGTGCCGTCCCGTTTATCCCATCCCGTTCCGTTTCGGTCCATTCTGGTCCGTCTCGGTTCTATCCCGGTATATAGTGGGACGGGACGGAACTGAGCCTCCATCCCGATTGTTCCGGTCCGGTTCATCCCGATACCAGTCAACAACCCGGTCAAACCGTCCCGTTCCGGTCCGGTACCGGTTCGTTCCGATCCGGTGGTCCCATTTCAGTCCGGTGCCCAGCCTTAGACTAGAATAGAGCAACCCTCAAACTTAATGATCACCATTTGAGTGAAAAATGTTTAAATTTTATGATTATATTCAAGATTTTTTTTATACCAATAGAAAGTGAACCTATTTTGTGAACTTTTTAAGGAAATGGAAAAGGATTAAATATATCTTTATTTTATATGGAGTAATTTTATCTGTCATGTAAAAAGTTTGACTCATAACTCTATTGTTAGTCAAATGGTTCAAATATGCAATTATTGGCTAACGACCCCAATTCCCTTTTGGAGATTCTATTCTCCTTTTTGAAAAAACACAGCCAAATCAACTAGTATTATTTAATTTCTCTATTTATATCACGACCCAGACCGTCATGATTGGCACCAGCACTAATCCTCCGGTGGGAGAACCACTATTACAACTCAAACCAAGCAACTAAATCAAAACTGAGGCATTTTAGCACACAAAAGCAAGAAAAATACTAAGGAAAGAAATAGAGTTCCCACAAACTCTAACAAAAGTCTAACATTAATAAACTAACAATACGGAAATTCAACCCCTAGAACCTGAAAGTCATTGTATCAAAACTCTACTAACGGCAAATCTAAGAATAATGGGTACAACCCAGAAACTAAACAAACACCTTAAACAAATAGTCTGATCCGAAAAGAGTGGATTTAAACAAGAAAGATCCATAGCAGCCTGAAAGAACTGGCTCACCCTTGAATCCGATCACGCTCAACAGTCACCTAGCTGAGTCCTATCAATAGCTGCCTGAAGATGCCCGGTACTAAACAAAGAACAAGCAAGGGTAGTATCAGTACACAACCACAGTATACTGGTAGGATCACGCGGCTATCCCAATAGGTGAAACACATGCAAGTAACCACAATCATTATAAAACAGGCATATACCGAACATATACAATATTAGTCAACTATTACGAACAACAAACAGTTTCACAATTCTCACATATCACAGTTATATCAATTTAGAGCAACATACAGTCATCCAGTATCAATCATAATTAGATATGAACGTATTTATCACAAGTAGATACACAACACAATTCAATGGTCCTCTCATAGAACCCAATTCAATGGTCCTCTCATGGAACCCAAACCGTTAGCATACCGATTAGTGGTATCCGGTCCAAGTTAGTGTGTTCAAATGTGGCAACCGATCCCATGTTTATGCCAGAACGTGGCAACTGATCTCATATTTATGCCAAAACGTGACAACCGATCCCATATTTATGCCGGAACGTGGTAACCGATCCCAGTTAGTGTGTCGAATCGTGACACCCGCCCATTCAACAAACCACAATCACAATCACAATGTATATTCTCACAATCATACAACAAGAGGTGATTCATGGCATACAATTATTCAATTATCCTCATTTACGATTAGGGTGATCAATAATGCAACATTCGTATACATATATGCATTATAATGAAGCAATTACAAACATATATCACACCAACATGAAATCACAACCATCACCTACCTCAAATCCAAGCTTGAATCCCCTAAGGCACTTGAATCTTCCCTTTTCAGATTCTTCCTACTTGTTCGTGGTCTAAAACCAACAATTTATACGCAAGGATCAACAATCAAAGGTCTAATTATCCAGATTATAACAAACTCAATAACCCTAGACAAACCCTTGATCCCCATACCCAGATTAGGGTTTCTTCCACCATAAATCACAGAACAAAACCCTCCCCCATCAATATTCACCCATTCTATTACATTTAACAGATCGAAAAAATGGATACGGGGAGTGAAAACTTACCTTTAGCCTCAAGAATGGTGAAAAACGTGTAGGAGTCACCTGGGGTTCTTACCTTAGCTCTAAAAATTGAAAAGTGCATAATAAGATCGTTTAGGGGTTTATTAACGACCTTAAGTCACGTCGAGCCCACCACAGCGGCCCTCATCCCGATGTAGCTGCCCCGCTAGAGCGGCGAATTCCAGCGCCAAAGCGGCATTCTCGAGACAGAGAGTTAATTCAAAAATTCCAAAATTCCCATTTCACAGCACACCTCTAACCAACGACGCTTAGAAAATACACATTACGCCAAGATCGATTCCGGGAGTTCTACTCGCCCGAATTCAATTCCGTAAAGTCGTACGGAATCCTTAACGTCTTAACTATCCACTCATGTAATCATATTCATTATTAGATCTCTCATCTGCTACCAGATTTCCCTACACCTTAATGACTCCGATTTTGTCCAAATCTGGACTAGGTTGGAAAATTCCAAGTTACTACGAAAAATAAATTTTGGCCCCAATTCTTTCCCCATTGACTTTTCCATAACGACGGAAATTAGGTCGTTACAATTTATTTTTACTTGTTTATCCATATTCGTTGATTCATTGGAATAATTTTTGAATGATAAATACATCGATGACATTGATTTTCTCAATATTGTATTCATGGATCCATGTTTGACAATTTGTAGATAAGGGACAAAATGGTTTTTTCCTTTAAAGCCACTAATTAGGACAGAACTATTTTTTTAAAAAAAAATTTCACACAGAATGTGAAGGAGGACAGGAAAAATTGAATTTAAACGTAATATGTGGGGAACATCCACTGTCCATTGATTCTACTATTTTGTAAATTATGAATTCGACAAGAATGAAATGGGAGATTTAGTTTTATAGTCGTTTATAAATATTTTCTAGTTTAATCTTATGGTTTTTGTAATGGGAGATTACTAAAAAATAACATATAAGATCTTGATTATGCTTAATGAAAAAATTTCTTCTTTACCAAAAAAAAAAAGGCTTAGGAAATCATTTTCCTCCTTAGAAATTGGAAATATAAAGGTTGGAGCATTATGCTGAGTTTTTATAATTGTCTTTTAAATGGGGAATAATCTTGTTTAAATAAACTTTTGGATTTAAATGAAATAAAATTCATTTAAAGTACTCCCTTTGTTCACTTTTACTTGTGACACTTTGATTTGTCACATTCATTAATAAAATAATTATTGATATAGGTATTTTACCAAACTAATCCAATTAAATGATGTCTTGAAAAATAAGTATTTAATGTTGAAGGTAAAATATGGAAAAAAAAATTATTGTCTTTTCTTGATATGTCAAAAGTGACAAGTAAAAGTGAATGGAGGGAGTAGTTCAAAATTCTAAAAGACAAACTTCTTTCATTTAAAAAAAAAAACTCAATAAAATTGCCTCAAAATAGGAGGAACCAAAAAAACCTTAATTAATTTATTGGCAATTTGACTTCTTTATTTTATAACAAGGCTAGCTAGATTTTGTATTCTTCTCAATTGTGTATCATTATTTTTGTTTACTTTTTTTAAGTTTTTTATTCGGTATTTGATATTCGCTTTAGAGTACAATTAATAGAAATTTATACTGAGGAGTTTTCTTATATATGCAATGCATAAATTAAATTTTTTTTCATTAAAGATGAATACATATCTATCTTTCCACGCCTATAATGATATTTTTGTTTACCATTGGTCCCTCAACCTTCTTAATTTGTTCCAAAGAAAGTATAACATATATATTGTTACCCTTTATTTTTAATTTTTGGGGTGTGGGGTGTGGGGTGTGGGGACTAGTTTGACAATTACAATTCAATCCTAACCACACATTAATTAAATATATGGTCCCAAAGATGTTAAAATCTTAAATAGAGATATAGAGCAATTGATTTTTGGAATTATGAGAACCCAATAATTTAAGGATAAATCTTACTTGAAAATATATACACTTTACAAACAAGAAAACACAAATACAAATTGACAAAATAACAAGAAAAAAAAAAAGAAACAGTGATGGAATTGAAGGAAGGAAACATAAAGAAAAAACTAAAAAAGAGATGATACCAAAAGTAAAAGTAAAATTGCTATGGTCCCCTATTGACATGTTCTTATTCACGAGTTATTTTGTCACTATATAAAATACATAATAAATGTGTTATAATTGTAAGTATTTTTTATATTGATATATTGCTCTTAATTATTCTGCCTTTTAATTTATTTAGTTGCGTGTGAATCCAATATACCAACTATGCATTAACTCTTTAGACATCTCTGATATTTTATTATGTAATTGATAAAATTGTTTCTTCTTTTGTATTTTTATAATAAATTAATAAGAGGAATTTCTTTTAAACCAAAAAAAGAAGAAGAATTTGGGTAAAAAAAGTTATATTTTTATATATACAAGGACTAGAATAGAGCAATCCTCAAACTTAATGATCACCATTTGAGTGAAAAATATTTAAATTTTATGATTATATTCAAGATTGTTTTTATACCGATAGAAAGTGAACCTATTTTGTGAACTTTTTAAGGAAATGGAAAAAGGATTAAATATATCTTTATTTTATATGGAGTAATTTTATCTGTCATATAAAAAGTTCGACTCATAACTCTATTGTTAGTCAAATGGTTCAAATATGTAATTATTGGCTAACGACCCCAATTCCCTTTTGGAGATTTTATTCTCCTTTTTGAAAAAACACAACCAAATCAACTAGTATTACTTAAATTCTCTATTTATGTCACAATCCAGACCGTCGTGATTGGCACCCGCACTAACCCTCCGGTGGGAGAACCACTACTACAACTCAAACCAAGTAACTAAACCAAAACTAAGACATTTTAGTACACAAAAGCATGAAAAATACTAAGGAAAGAAATAGAGTTCCCATAAAATCTAACAAAAGTCTAACATTAAAAAACTAACAATGCAGAAATTCAACCCCTAGAACCTGAAAGTCATTGTACCAAAACTCTACCAACGACCAATCTAAGAAAAAGGGGTACAACCCAGAAACTAAACAAACACCTTAAACAAATAGTCTGAGTCCGAAAAGAGTGGACTTAAACAAGAAAGATCCATAGCAGCCTGAAAGAACTAGCTCACCCTTGAATCCGTTCACGCTCAACAGTCACCAAGCTGAGTCCTATCAATAGCCGCCTGAAGCTGCCCTGTACTCAACAAAGAACAAGCAAGTGCAGTATCAGTACACAACCACAGTATACTGGTAGGATCACGCGGCTATCCAAATAGGTGACACATGCAAGTAACCACAATCATTATAAAACAGGTATATACCGAACATATACAATATTAGTCAATTATTACGAACAACAAACAGTTTCACGATTCTCGCATATCACAGTTATATCAATTTAGAGCAACATACAGTCATCCAGTAAAAATCATAATTAGATATGAACGTATTTATCACAAGTAGATACACAACACAATTCAATGGTCCTCTCACGGAACCCAATTCAATGGTCCTCTAATGGAACCCAAACCCAAACCGTTAGTAGACCAGTTCGTGGTATCCGATCCAAGTTAGTGTGTCCGAATGTGACAATCGATCCCATGTTTATGCCGGAATGTGGCAACCGATCCCATATTTATGCCAAAACGTGGCAATCGATCCCATATTTATGTCGAAACGTGGTAACCGATCCCAGTTAGTGTGTCGGATCGTGACACCCGCCCATTCAACAAACCACAATCACAATCACAATGTATATTCTCATAATCATACAACAAGAGGTGATTCATGGCATACAATTATTCAATTATCCTCATTTATAATTAGGGTGATCAATAATGCAACATTCGCATACATATATGCATTATAATGAAGCAATTATAAGCATATATCACACCAACATGAAATCACAACCATCACCTACCTCGAATCCAAGCTTGAATCCCCTAAGGCACTTGAATCTTCCCTTTCCGGATTCTTCCTGCTTGTTCGTGGTCTAAAACCAACAATTTATACGCAAGGATCAACAATCAAAAGTCTAATTATCCAGATTATAACAAACTCAATAACCCTAGAAAAACCCTTGATCCCTATACTCATATTAGGGTTTTTTTCACCATAAATCACAGAACAAAACCCTCCCCCATCAATATTCACCCATTCTATTACATTCTACAGATCGAAAAATGGATTCGATGAGTGAAAAATTTACCTTTAGCCTCAAGAATGGTGAAAAACGTGTAGGAGTCACATGGGTTCATACCTTAGCTCTAAAAATCGAAAAGTGCATAATAAGGTCGTTTAGAGGTTTATTAACGACCTTAAGTCGCGTCGAGCCCATCACAACGGCCCTCATCCCGCTGTAGTTGCCCCACCAGAGCGGCGAATTCCAGCGCCAAAGCGGCATTCTCGAGACAGAAAGTTAATTAAAAAATTCCAAAATTCCCATTTCACAGCACACCTCTAACCAACGACGCTCAGAAAATACACATTACGCCAAGATCGATTCTAGGAGTTCTACTCGCCCGAATTCAATTCCGTAAAGTCGTACGGGATCCTTAACGTCTTAACTATCCACTCATGTAATCATATTCATTAATAGATCTCTTATTTGCTACCAGATATCCCTACACCTTAATGACTCTGATTTTGTCCAAATCTAGACTAGGTTGGGAAATTCCAAGTTACTACGGAAAAAAAACTCTAGCCCCAATTCTTTCCCCATTGGCTTTTCCATAACGACGGAAATTAGGTCGTTACAATTTAATTTTACTTATCCATATTCGTTGATACATTGGAATAATTTTTGAATTCAAACGTAATATGTGGGGGACATCCACTGTCCATTGATTCTACTATTTTGTAAATTATGAATTCAACAAGAATGAAATGGGAGATTTAGTTTTATAGTCGTTTATAAATATTTTCTAGTTTAATTTTATGGGTTTTGTAATGGGAGATTACTAAAAAATAACATAGAAGATCTTGATTATGCTTAATGAAAAAATTTCTTCTTTACCAAAAAAAAAAGGCTTAGGAAATCATTTTCCTCCTTAGAAATTGGAAATATAAAGGTTGGAGCATTATGCTGAGTTTTTATTATTGTCTTTTAAATGGGGAATAATCTTGTTTAAATAAACTTTTGGATTTAAATGAAATAAAATTCATTTAAAGTACTCCCTTTGTTCACTTTTACATCACACTTTGATTTGTCACATTCATTAATAAAATAATTATTGATATAGGTATTTTACCAAACTAATCCAATTAAATGATGTCTTGAAAAATAAGTATTTAATGTTGAAGGTAAAATATGGAAAAAAAAATTATTGTCTTTTCTTGATATGTCAAAAGTGACAAGTAAAAGTGAATGGAGGGAGTAGTTCAAAATTCTAAAAGACAAACTTCTTTCATTTAAAAAAAAAAACTCAATAAAATTGCCTCAAAATAGGAGGAACCAAAAAAACCTTAATTAATTTATTGGCAATTTGACTTCTTTATTTTATAACAAGGCTAGCTAGATTTTGTATTCTTCTCAATTGTGTATCATTATTTTTGTTTACTTTTTTTAAGTTTTTTATTCGGTATTTGATATTCGCTTTAGAGTACAATTAATAGAAATTTATACTGAGGAGTTTTCTTATATATGCAATGCATAAATTAAATTTTTTTTCATTAAAGATGAATACATATCTATCTTTCCACGCCTATAATGATATTTTTGTTTACCATTGGTCCCTCAACCTTCTTAATTTGTTCCAAAGAAAGTATAACATATATATTGTCACCCTTTATTTTTAATTTTTGGGGTGTGGGGTGTGGGGACTAGTTTGACAATTACAATTCAATCCTAACCACACATTAATTAAATATATGGTCCCAAAGATGTTAAAATCTTAAATGGAGATACAGAGCAATTGATTTTTGGAATTATGAGAACCCAATATTTTAAGGATAAATCTTACTTGAAAATATATACACTTTACAAACAAGAAAACACAAATACAAACTGACAAAATAACAAGAAAAAAAAATAAACAGTGAAGGAATAACGCCTAACAAATACTCTTAATTGGAAAATTACAGTCTATATGCGATAAAATATTAGTTTTTATTGATAAATAATAAACTTTGAAGAAAGACTCCCATGAGATTTAGCCGTTTGGTCATGAGATTATTCAATTAAGACAAATACTCTCTCCAATTTAATTTGTTTGTTTACTTTATGTCTTACTTTGTTTAGAAAAAAAAAAAATCTTTTATGAGAACTCTTTTAATTTTAATTTTCTACCTGACATGTTTAAAATTACAAGATTAAATATCATTTTTGATACATTCCACATATTATTTATTCAGCCACAAGAATTAAAACCCTAGTTTACTTTCTTTAATTATGTGTCGAATCAAAATCATACAAACAAATAGAAACAACCAAAGTAATGCACAATATGTAAAAGGATTTAATTAATAAGATTACATTTAATTAAGCCACACTTATTTATTTCATTATAAATAGTAAGAGTACATGGAGACTTTATAATCAACATACATGAACCCTAAATATTTTTTACATGTGGCTACTTAATTGCTTCAATAATCCATTAATTAACCAACCACAGGCATGTCTACAACAACACCCAAGATGTTATCAAAAAGACGAACTCGATTACAACTAAAGTTCAATATGACTGGAGAACCATTCAGTAGTATCTGAACATTAGTTATGAGTGAGTTCTCCTTCTCAATTATTTCCTTAGCAAGCTTTGTTGGTACACCAATAAGTTCTGGCCATTGTAGTTTTCCTACATATACACATAATAATTAATTATAATGAGAGAAAGAAATTATGAACAAGAATAATATACTCTATATGTGTTATTATAATAGCAGATATCGAATAGAATCATGATATATACTTTTTTTTTAAATGGGAGTAGCGGGAGAGATTTTAAGGTGGAGAATCAAATCGTTATTAATGATGTAAAATTTTAGGTAATTAACCACCTGAACTAATAAAATTTTCCAGAATTGAATAATCTACATCTTGTTTGGCCAAATCTCAGAAAAGTCAACAATGACTTCTTATTTAAAAAAGTATATTTTAGAGAATTGAAGTGTTTGGTCAAGGATTTAAGAAAAAAACAAGTGTTTTTAATAGTAGAAAAAACTCTTTTTTGAGAAGCTAAAAAAGCAAATTCCTTTAAAAGAACTTTACCTTTGCATTTAAATTGCTTTAGAAGTTCTATGACTTCTGGTCCATCACTTTCTTTTCGTGCCATGAGAGTTTCAAAGGCTGTAAAAAAAAAAAGCATTTCAATAGCAATTAGTGTATTTCTCATTTCAAATTAGATTATCAGAAAATTATGATGCCTAAAATTTATTGGCACAAGCAAGGGTAGAAGGAGATCCATCCGAACTCTGGCAGAGCTAACATTATCACTAAGAGAGTCAATATATACATTTTCACTAAGAGAGTCAACATTTTCACTAAATAATGTAATATTTCAGCAAAGGAATGTCAATTGACAAAGTCATTGAACAAGTCGCTCTTTCAGACCTGCTTTGCCGGTTAGTCACATTATATTTGCAAGATCAAACTATTTTTTTTTATGTATATATAGTATAATAAGGTAAATTTTTTGTGAACCCCCCCTCCCCCCCCCCTCCCCACACACACACCCTCAACCCCCATATCGCAAAAGAAATATAAATCATTTACAACTCTAATAATATTCTTGTAATATATATATAGAGAGAGAGAGAGAAAGAGAGAGAGGGGAGGGGGGTACTAACAAGTTGCAAGAAGAAAGAAAACAATGATGTGAGCAAACTTTGACTCCATTTTCTTTTAGTTGTAAAGAGTAGAAGGAATTGAGTGAATTTGTAAGAGTGCATCACACAAATTTATAGGCAGAGGTTGCCTTCATTGTAGTGAGGTACTACATACTAGTGGTGTCTAACAACCACATGTTGAACAATTTGAAGATAAGGAAAAAAATATTATGTTTTGAAGGAGGACAGTGAAAATTGAATTTACGTGTAGTTCCAAAAAGAAAACTAGAGTCTCGAAGAGAGGTACAAAACGGTTGATTTATGAATTCACATTAATTTAATATTTTAAGAATAGATCTTATCTGAATGTATATACACTTCACCAGAATGAACAAATATATACTGGCAAAATAAGAAGAAAAAAAGAAATAGAGAAGTATTAATTACATAAACTAGTTCTCAAATCGTGATCGATTGTATAAATTCTTAATATTCTTGTGCAAAGGAATATAGAAAGCTTATTTGAAGTTTATTTTTTTCCTTAAAGAAAAGTCAAAGTATTACCATAAATGCTTGAATTTTTTCTGAAAGGAAAATATAATTTTCTTCCATATTTGGTTTATTCTTTCCTTAGATGAATAGTTTGGAGATCTATAAATTGAAGATTCCTATTCTCATAGCATATAACAATAACATCCACAATGTAGTCGTTTAAGAGTTTTGTTTATGGGGAGATTTATTCTCTTTCAATGTTTTTTTTTATATTAGTTTTAATTTGATATAATAATATTTTGATTTTTAGTATAAGTTTTTGTTATCTGATTTATCAACTATATGATTTGCAAATTGCAAGCTTCCGCATGACGCTCTAATCACCCTTCAGAACCCAACAAGTGGTATTAGAGCACATGGTTCAATAACCCAGGTTCATCGAGGTTGAAGACAGGTTCAAGGCGGTTTCAAATCAATTTGCAACCAATTTGATGATAAAGAAGATTTTTGTCCAGCTACATGTGGAGAAAAGATTTAAATCATATTTTCAACATTCTGTTGCTGCATCTTTGAAAATAAAAATAAAATATTTTACAACCATTTTTAATCCATATATTTTAAACTTTATTTTTAACCATGGCAAGCAGCAGTTATGAAGACTATGTGAAGAAAGAAGATTATCAAGCATGTGAAGAAGGTGAATCAAGTTTTGTTAAGAAAATCCAGCCAAAAGGGGAGATTTGTTAGGGTTTTGCCCAGATTTTCTTTCCTTATTTGAAGTTTATTTTTTTCCTTAAAGAAAAGTCAAAGTATTACCATAAATGCTTGAACTTTTTCTGAAAGGAAAATATAATTTTCTTCCATATTTGGTTTATTCTTTCCTTAGATGAATAGTTTGGAGATCTATAAATTGAAGATTTCTATTCTCATAGCATATAACAATAACATCCACAATGTAGTCGTTTAAGAGTTTTGTTTATGGGGAGATTTATTCTCTCTAAAATTTCAATGTTTTTCTTTATATTAGTTTTAATTTGATATTATTTTGATTTTTAGTATAAGTTTTTGTTATCTGATTTATCAACTATATAATTTCTAAATTGCAAGCTTCCGCATGACGCCCTAATCATCCTTCAGATCCCAACATATAGGACACAAAAAAAAATGTGTAATAATTGTAAGTACTTGATATTTGTCTTGAAAATATTTGGAGATAAGATTTTATGACCAAATAAATATTCAAAGATAAATGATAAATTTGGATTAATCCTTGCTTGATGCTCTACAATTCAAAGTAAGGCTTGACGGAATCAGTTTACCAGTGTGAGTTTAAATTACTGCAGATACGAAATTAAAGCTCGAAATTTGGCTACTCAAATTCAAGTATATCACAATTAGGGGTGTACAAAATAGAATCGAAAATCAAACCAAACTGCAAATCGAGTCAAATAGGAAAAAAAATCCGACTAGTGGTTTGGTTTAACTTGGTTTGGTATTGGATTAAAAAATCCGACTATATGTGGGTTAAAAAAAATCAACCCAAGACCAAACCAACCCGACATTATATATGTAATTTTAAAATTTTATGTTATACATAAAAATATTTACATTGATATAATTTTAAAATAGTTCTTATACTATTTCATAGTTTTTATCTTTTAATATATTATTTCAAGTTTAAAACTTAGAATTCGGCATGGTCCAATAAAGATTATAGTTCGTAGATGTTGATAATTATAATAAAACTTAAATCAAAATCAAATTAATATTACTGCAAAAAGAAAATCAATTCAACACTAAGAATGACAATAATATTGAATATTTGTCCTTTACTTTTACATTGGTTTAGACAATTAAAATACATAATCTAATTTTAATTTTCCTTAAATATTTAGTAATGTAACTAATACTTATTAAACTTATTTTAGCATGATTTAGTACTTTTAAAATATGATCATTTTCACTATAACTTTGCAATATTTATTTATATGATGATTTCATTATTATTTTTTATTGAATATTTTAATGTCATCGCTCATCTCATATTTTGTGTTATTTTCTTAAGAAACACCTTAGATAATTATATTTTGATTGGACCAAAGAAATATTTGAAGCACAAGTTAATTATATGTTTGTATGCAAACTTTACCGAAAAAATCCGAGGTTTATTAGTTTGATTTAATTTATAAATTAAAAAATTCGACACAATGATTTGATTTGGTATTTGAAAAAACCATACCAACCCGAGGTTGAAAAACCCGAAAAAATCCGAATTTTATTAGTTTTGGTTTATAAATTAAAAAATTTCACACAAATGGTTTGGTTTGATATTTGAAAAACCCGAACCAACCCGGTCATGTACACCCCTAATCACAATTATGCAATAGTAGTGATACTATGAATATGATCAATTGCATTTCCTTTACAAATACAACCTCCCTCAACATATTTCAAGCTAAAAATAAGAAACTTACGCGTAGAATACAGGTGCATACACCTAATGTTAGTCGATCAAAGCTGTTTAGTCCAGTCAAAAGGGTCCCAATCTCTTGCAAAACTTGCAACAGCTTCTCTTTGTGTGTCAACTGATTCACGCCGTCGATGCTGATGCATGTCTTCAGGTGGCAACTTCAGCATCCCTCTTACCACATTGAGGCCGAAACTGCTGCTGAACTGGTTTTCATCGTCAATTACATGAACGAACCCTTTGTTTAAGCCAAATTCAACATGGAAGTAGGGAAAATCCTTTGGGATTGATGCCCGCAAACCCTTTACACTTGTATCTATGAGTTTCTTAGCATTGTGTTGACTCCATTCATCTTCGGCTTCATCAATCGCCTACAGTGGATATTTGTTATGAGCAAGTGCAGAAGAGAAAATTGCTTCAAATAGACACAGCAACAAATTGGAGCAAAAGAAAGGGAAAAGAACAAAAGAATGAGCACGCATAGCCAGCGCAACCTTGAGTTTTTCTAGAAGACAGTGCTTATATTCAGTCTTTGCTTCAACCAAATCCTAAGGGACTTGATTCTGATAACAGGTCTATTAAGAGCCAAAAGACAATTCTATGTTTCTTTCACAGCAATACATAAGCGTTAGTTCATAAGAAAAGATGTAATTGCAACAATATTAGTTCCAAATACGCCTAGCACATCCTATGAACTTTTGTATGACCAAGAAATCCCCAAGGGTAAAAGGTGCATGGTTCAAAATTTGGTGGATAATAGGCCTGCACCTCCACCCTTCTCCACTTAAATACAATACCTATGTCTACGGTGGAGTTCGAACACGTAACACGTGCCCCCACACATCACCTGTTATACTCTTCTTTATTTGATAAAGTAAGAGATCATCATTGCATGGGCATCAGGAAGATGCCAAATTACAAAAGGTCTAACCAGGTAGCTCCAGTACAGAAGGGGAAAAAACATTTCATCTCTGGTACAAGTAGTCTAAGGCTCTAAGCTTAGACCAAATCACCTGTTATACTCTTACCAATAGACCAAATCCCTGGGGAAATTAACACGTCTTAGCAGTCAGCACATCCTATGATTCGATAATAGTACAAGACCAAGAAGCAAGACTCACTGCCACTATAATGAGGGTTCATATTTCACAAATCCCAGACCAAATTCTAATCATATTTGACAGGAGACCAACTGGTAACCCTTCAAATGTTTTACCAAAAATCCCTTAATCCCTTCATATCATATTTACGGAAGACTAGGCAACCTCATATTTTGTAAATTCCAACTCATACGAAACTAAATTTGATAGACAGTGCTATAAAAATAAAACAGACAACACACAAGATGGTTTTGCAAACCTTTTTAAAGTACAAGGGTGCTTGCTTTGCAACTTCCTTGGGCAAAGGAATGCACTCTACCAAACAATGCCGCTTCTGCCGGGCCAAACTCATCACAGTCTCGAGAAAAATAAGATCCTTCTCTTGCTTCGCAAACATCATAATGAGGCATTTCTTGAAGTTCCTAAACTCTTCCCAGACATTATCATCCAGAGATCTTGTAGCTGATTCATGCTGTTCCAAGAGAAAGCAATGGTCACTATGACAAAAAAACAGCAAAGAATTGGCAGAGCAAAGGTAGCACTATAACAAGATTTTTGGCAGCAATAATATCCTGAAGCATCTACCACAAAAGAAACTATTTTTTTCTGATGTAAATGACCTCTTCCTTTTTGCATCGTTAAAAGTCAACTTCTGATACAAATGATCTCTTGAAACGCTGAAAAGCAGACAAATGAGGAGTAGGGAGCTAAGCATTGCTCATAAGACACTACTCATAGAGATCTAGCACACTAAATATTACTTCTTCGGAATTCAATTAACTGGCAAATTGTACAGTTCACAAGAATGACCGAAATATAACCTATAGATATATGACCAGAGAAGAGTTCAATGTCACCTGCATTGTCAAGATGCAGCAATGACCCGGGGAAATCGACCGCCATACCGGCAGTGATAAGTAACTGAAGTTTGCAATGGCAACCACCAGGTGTTTTGGTCTTGTTGGATTCTCAAAGCAGAATTGGCATCTCTCCTGCTGAGTCAAAATGCGCCTTGCATGATTAGCAGTCTCAAGAGATTTATGATTCTCCACCCCTCCTTTCTTCCGGGACTTTTTCCTCGGCCCATCATCATAATCATACTCATCATCTGCCTGACCATATGTAGTATACTTTTTGTTTTGCACTATCTTCTGAGCAAGATGCACATCTGCATCCTCCGCTTTATTCTTTTGCCGAGCAGATAGGTCATGCATCACATATCTAAGCAAGGGATTAAAGCCAATACATTTAGTTACTGATAGGCATTAAAACAAACAAAACTTTTAGACAATTCAGTAAAAAAATACCTGCTTGTGCTCCCATCTATCCGTGATCTACTCAACACATCATTAGCAGTTTGTTTAGTTTTCATCTCCTCTGCTTCTTTCTGGAAAAAGAAAGTGACATATCGTAAGTTGATAACAACCAGGGAAGTCTAAACTGTCAACTTGAGAATAAGTGTCATTGAGTCTTATAATACAGCTCTCCACTTTACTTGCTCACAGAAACGGTAAGCTGCCAACATGGAGATGTTTTAACTGTCGCTAAGTTTTTGAAGAAAGGGGCAAAGCAAGCAATAAACATAGAGTCTCATGAAGTCATCAATTTAGAAGATCCTACTAGCTAGAAAATAGATCTTAGGATAGATGAAACTTTTTGGCACCTACGGTCAATAATAAAGCAGATGACACGTTACAAATTATTGATATGTTTTTAATAACCTGGAACATCAAATATCAGTGATGTCACTTGAAATACACATGGTCTTGACTAACCGTCATGTTGTTTTGAATAATCTACAAAAGAGAGTGAATTTATTGCTCACCAGAAGTTTTTCAGCTTCATCATGCATCCCTTTCATTCGAAGCTGCATCACTTTTGCAGCTAATTGATTTGCAGTCAATGCTGGTTTGATATTTGTTGCATCTTCACTTGTTCTCTCATATACTGGTAAATCTGGTTTTGATTCCAAGACCCCTGACTTTGGATTTGAAGAATCAGGAGCATGGCTGGAATCACCGCTCTTTTCATGCATAAATTCACGCATAAAATTTCCATCGTTGGAGAATTTATTTACACTAGATATTGCAGTGGCAATAAGCCCCGCATCTGCATTGGATATGTTCTGGTTTTTCTCTTTGCGCCATGATAAAGAGTCTTTAAGGTTGGTGGGCATCCGCATCTTTGAACGACCAGGGGACGTCTCCTGCAAGCACGTGTTTATGAGACTATTAACACCAATCAAACACAGATCAAAAATAGCCAAATTGTCATTTCCCTCTTCAGTAAAGGAAATAGCACAGCTTCCATCTAAATTTATAAGGAGCTATTTCAAAAAAAAAAAATTATAAGGAGCAAGGTCAGACTCCTAGTTATCAGACTATGACATTGTTAAGAAAAAAGTCAACATTAATTTAACAAAAACTTGATATTCAAAAGTTATTCCATCAAGCACTAAAATCACAAATATATAAGCGTAAGATGTAAAGAATAACCAAAGCAATACAAAGCAACTAATGTTGTCCTTTAGTATAGTCAACAACTCTTATCCGACATTACCTTTCTAGCATAAGTCTGATTTCTTTTGTCTGTAACAGCTTCCTTGTCATCTATTGCCCCTTGCCTCCGTTTGATAGCATGAAGGTGAGCACGGGTTGGTGCAGCTTTACCAGAAGACACAGAAACTGCAAGTTGACTAAGTGATCCCCAGCGTTCTGCGGCCACCTGTAAATATTAATGTTAGAAAGTGACTGCAGTAGAAGTATAAGACAATCACTGAAATGCCAACCTCATTAAGCTTCCGTCCTTCCCGATCTGCTTGTTCTTGAGCTCGTCTCAAGGCTTTAAGCCTCCAACTTGCACCTCCATCACCAACAACAGCAGAAGACAGAAGTTGGCTACCACCACTCTTTGTTCCTTCTGAATCATCAGGATAACCACCTCCTCCATCCTTCAAATATGGGTTCAGTTCTTTGGGATTTACTTTTGTCACCTAAAACAAGATGCCAATCTGGTCCAGTCAGTACATAACAATATCAAGCAGTGCAAGAAGATCACCTTTACTACTACATTTTCCTTCAATGAATTGAAGAGAGTAGCAGCACTTGGTATACAAAGATTCAGGAGGTTCAGTCACTGTGCATCAAAATAAATCTTTTGATACATTGGAATAAAGACATTAACATAATTAACAAACAAATGAAAGAATCCCCAAAGACTGGATGTATAGCAACACATAGCATTATTGCTTTTTCAATGTGAACAATATATGACGTCAACTAGATCTAGCTCTTGCATTTTTAACATGAACAAACTGATAAAAGCAAATTAAATATAAAACAAAAGGCACAAGGCTTGATAAGAAAGCCCGCAATATTGTCTTGCCATGCATAGGTTTAGGCTTGTTAGTGCCTGTCGTAGTACTAGTCGTACCCTAGTAGTTCTTGCCTTATGTTGTGTATTGTGTTTTCGAATACCACACTATTTTGTTGTTGTTATTGTTTCTTTCTTTCTTTTAGACTTAACACTACTTTTCTTATTAACCATTATGCTTTCTTCATTATTTTCTTCTTCTTTTACTTGGGTATGTTGTTTTATAAAGATATAATACAATGGAAAGTAACGAGCATATAAAGTTGCACGAGGTTATAAAATCAACCAGAAATATACCTCTTCAGCTGGAGTCTCCTTGGCTGAACAGTTAGAAACTGATTCGGGAATCTTATCCACATTGTCTTTAGGCCGCAGCATCCAATCCAACCCCATTTCTTTTCTCATAAGTTCATGATCATTACGCAACTTAGATCCATCAAAGTCATTATCTAAAAATTCCACAGAAAAATTAACTAAATAAATTAGTCCCTTCATTTAATTTTGGGGAAGGGACGATGTGCAATTAACTGGAGAATAACACAATCTATACGTACCAAGCAAGTTATTTTGCAGTACATCACCCTCTCTCCGACTTTGTCTGTCTTTCTTACTTCTCTTCCTTTTCTCACTTTCAGACTCAGATGAAGAACTTTGACTTCTTTCTTTACTTTTCCCGTGCTTGCTTCTTCTCTTCTTACTTGTCTTCCTACTACTGTTCTTTCTCTCATAATCAGAAGCACTATCACTCTCACTTCCATCTGAATACGAGGACAAATCCTCATCTGAGGCATACCACTTCTTTTTCTTTGACCTTGCTCTTATTTTATCGAGGTCTTCATCATCTGAACTAGTGGAACGAGATTTTTTCTTTTTCTTTCTCTCCCTATCCTTCTTATGACCAGATCTCCTCCTCTGTTTTCGAGAATCATCCAAGCTTTCATCCTTTGCCTAACACCAAATTGGCCACAAGCATCAGAGGCATAAGACTTTCTCATACACAATTAAAGAACCCGAAAAGATAAAGGTCAATATTTTATCCACTTCAATAAAGAAGAAGTTTTTCCACAAATTTCAAGAAACATTCGCAACAATCACACAAAAGAACAAAGTTTATCTCAACACCAATCCGAATCATGCTACTTCATCACGATGGATTTCTACTGTGTGATGAGAAAGCGTTAGTAAGCTTACCTTTTCTACGTGTTCGCGTGGTATGATTTTCAATCCTGAAAGCATACTCAGGGTTGTCTCTTAACACCAAGTCCTGTAGAAATTTACCTTTTCAAACACTATCCTGGAAATCAAGATCAAACATAACAAATTAGAGCAGTTGCATGACTGCAGCAACAAAATATTATCAGTTATAATTTTTTAATAATCAAGAAACCCCCAGGGCCAATGGCCAATGACTAATGGTTAGAAGCTCAAAGGATAATAGACCCGCCCCTCTACCCTTCTTCACTTAAATATCAGGCTTCTTTCTGCACACAGAATAATTCAAACTGGATGTGAGCCTAATAAATGATTATCACCTATATTATCCTTAAAAATTGAACTTTACAGCTAAACTATGGTCATCAGCAGACTGTACTCAACTAGTCATTCAAATCCGAAATCCCCGAATATATTAGAAAAATATGTTCTTCTCATATGTTGTCTATTAGTTCGATTCAACTATAAGCAAGACATCATAAATTAGGTAAATTACTTGAGATTTATAGCTTCTATAACAATAACTAAAAACTCACAAAATACTGGTAATTTTGCATTTGATATATAAACCTTTGGAGCCAAATACACATGAAAAGAGCAGATTTGAGGCTCAAAAATAAAGCAATGCAACCTAATTCAGATTTCCTAATCCCCAGACCCCACTACTAGATTAACTTCATAAATTCCTATTTTTTCATTAGAATTTTGAGATTAGGAATCAAGGTACTTTACTCGAAGGAGGAAGAGATGATTAAAAAAAGATCGAAAATTACTGATAGAATACATGCTATATAAATCAACATAGATAAAACTATTTTTTGCGATTCACAATTTTATTCCGGCACTCCAATTTCACTTGAGATTTTTTGTCAGAAGGAGAGGTGAAGAGCAAGATGGAACTTACGGCTGAATTCTCCGGAGATAGGTTGCCGACGGCGGAGAGCACGGTAGCGATTCAATTGACTTCCGCAAATGACAAATCGACGATCGATTTGTGCGCGATTGAATTGGGATAAATTTTGTTGGGCCTAATGCAACCAATTTTGCACCGCCTTACTTGGATGGACTGCTCCTTCAGCCCACTAAAAAAAAAATTCAATATTGAAGATATAATTATAATATTTTTAAAACACCAATTTTAATTTATTGAAGATATAATTATAAAAAATTACCCATTTTAATTTTGAATTAGTATAAATATTTAAGGTAAAAGTAAAATTTAAAATGCACCAATATCAATTGTGATGCAGTAGTGAGATTGTTCCACCTTTTAATTAGAGATCTCGAATTCAAACCTTCTATACGCCACTCCCAAATGAATTGTGCAATGCACGACTCGAATTTAATCAGAGCTTTGATATGAAAATTGAATACAGAGTGAAAAAAGTAAAAAAAACAATACATTATAAAACAATAAGTATTTGACGGAACTAAAAGTGAATATTTGGTGGCCAATTAGGAGTCGTTCAAGTTTAACTTATTGATGGAATCTTTGTGTTATTATTCCAAGGCGGAGATCATGTGACAGATACCTTTGGCCCTTTTCTCCTAAAAATTCACAATGATTCTCATAATTTACTCTTAAAAAAAATTAAATAAAAAATACGATACGATATATATTATGAAACAATATAGAATAATTATCCAAACAAAGCATAAAATCCAATTAACTAAAATTTATATATTAATAAAAGCAATTTCACGATAAAAAGAATTATTTCACTATCAACTCAAATAGTAGCCTTAAAAATTCTTGAGTAGCCTTAAAAAGAAAAAATTTCGTAATAAATGTTATGCCGTAAATGGGGATACTATTTCCTTAATCAGAGTTTGAGTCATGAGCCCCTCGAATAGACTCAAATTAATCAGGCTCCAATATCTATACTAATGGGTAGATAAAAAAATACTACTATACGTACAAGCATATATGATAAACAAATTACAGTCCCAATAACACACACACACAAAAAAAATGATGGCTCTGAAATTCTCTCTTTTCATCTTCATCTTTTCTCTATACTTTATCTGTGATTTTCCAGGAATATTTGGTCATGATGAAGACATAACAATTAAAACCATGGAGGAATTTTCTGGGTACCAAATTCATGAACCTAAATATCCCAATTCCTTATCTTCTTTATCTGTCAACTCTGATACTCTACAGAAACAGGTAATTTTAGCAAAAAAAAGTTATCTTTTTGTGACTTTCTTGTTTGTGTGTTCTTGAATTTGTTATAAAAATTGAATCTTTAGTGATGAAAGCTAATGAAGTTGTGGTTCTTGTGAACTCTGAATTGGGTTTTTGCCTTTTATTGAAAACAAACAAACAAACAAAAAGATACAGTAATGAATAGCAAATACATGAAAGAAAGAAAGGTAAAGAGAGTGTTTTGTTTGGTTTGCTGGATACATTGGTCTAGAAAATATACATAACTTCTACAATATTAAGTACTTTTTATTTGTATTTGTATAATATTGGCATGAGATGAGTTTAAATGGAGTAATGTGGTTAGTGAGGATTAATATAGCTTATCTCAAATGAGATGAGTTTAAATGGAGTAAGGTGGTTAGTGAGGATTCATAAAGTTGACCCCAATGTGATTGTATTCTCAAAAATGCTTTTAGGAAAAAACTACTTTTTTAGCTTGTGCTATTTACCAGAAGCACTTATTTTCTCCCAAAAGCTTGGCCAAATGCCTCACTTTTTTAAAATAAGCATTTTTAGACTCTGGAAACTTGGTCAAATAGGCTAGAAGTCTCATTTTACTAAGCATTAAGGAATTGTGTAAAGCTAGCTTTTTTCATCATTATTGGACTGTGAATTTATCATTGATGAAACATGGGAGGTTATTTCAACTGCTGTAGTAGGAATATTAATCTTTGTTCCGAAACAATCCAATCAAATGCAGCTCAAAGTGCACAACAGAATGGGAAAAATCAAACTTTTTTATATCCATTGTTTCGACCACTTTCGTTTAAAGTTGGATATCCTTTGTGATTTACAATTTGTAGAATTGAGTGTAAAACACTTTTTTTGAAGTAGGATGCAATTTGTTGTGTTGAGTAAAGTACCTAATTTAAAGTATGACTTGTAACTATTTAGTCTTTTCAAGTACACTGGAAAAGTGTAAATTGGCATCTCGTTTTTCTGTGATGTTATGTTTGAGAAAGACAGCAACTTAAATAAACTGGAACTTTCAGAAAATATATTATGCATTTCGAATGTGTATTTTGTTCTGTAGAAATGATGTAGATGTATGTGCTATAACTTATTTCAATTGTTATCATATTAAGTGCAGTGTTTTTGAAATTTTATCTTATAATAGTTTGTTGCTTGTGTCGTTCTATGTGTTGTTCTAGATAGATGAGCTAGCAACTTTCTCAGATTCACCTGCGCCTTCCGTCACTAGGATCCTATACAGTGAGAAGGATGTATTAGCAAGGAGGTATATATATTTAGCTTATAAGAACATTTTGCTTATTTGACGTTAAATAAAGCCTATATCTGTTTGTGCTATTGTTATGGTTCAGAGTTCAGAAACTATACTTAGCTAAAGGTGTAGTCAGTTCAGTAACTTCACTGAAACTAAATTGAACTGTCTTCATCTCTCTTCCTATAGTTTGAGTAATCACGAAAGAAGAGCAGGTAATCAGGTGTATGACCTGGTACCATGCAAAATGTACTTTCCATACAGTACGGCCCATTTCTTATATCTATATTCTGTGACAGGAAGAGCATGTTCTGCGAAAAAAAAGTTTGAAATGAAACTACCACGAGAAACACTCCTTTTATACTGATGATTTTAGCTAGAGAAATTGTTGTTTTCAACGTTGAATTTTTAAGTTATGAAAATAGGAAGATTGCATCTGCTTCTACATTTCACTTTTGAGGACAAAAATTGGCATAATAACTTTTGAGAAGTGTTCAGTGGATCCGTCATAGCTTTTTGGGCTCTGTGGTACTCAACAAATGGGCTATACTTGACTAACCAAATAGAAAAGACATGTTTAAGGAAGTAAACGCTATACTGATAAAGAGGGGTGTAATTAAAGCAGTGTAGTTTAGTTCCAGTCTGGCGAAATTCTATAGTTCCTTCTGTATGTTATGATTGGACTTTCAGCTTGATGTGTAACCAATTTGTTCTTTTTCTGACTTATTCTTGTGGGATTAAATCATTCAATTTTTTTGTACTATTGTTCCCTCGTAAAATTTATAGTTGCTCATAGATCTGTATGAAATGCCTATTTCATTCTTGATCAATTTCATAAAAGTAACATTGGAAGCATTGTTTTTACTTATGAATAAGTAATAAAATAAACACATATGGTTTACTTGTTTGCTTATTTATCGTGCAGTTATATTAAAGATTTGATGGAACTTTCTGGTCTCTCTGTTAGAGAGGATGCTGTCGGGAACATTTTTGGTCGGTGGTAAGTTTGTATCATGATGCTTTTCTCCATCGATTCTAAAGCATAAGCTTTCTAATACATATGTATTATCCAAGTACGTCAAATGTTTGACAATTTTCTGTTTCCTGGATTCAGATTAGGTGAACTTTGACTAATATGTTGAAATATATTCTATTTCTATTTGGTACGAGGAAATACATCTCATGAAATTTTCTGAATATCTACATTTTAAGTCTTATAAAATGATTAATGTAGTTTGGTTTAGCTTCAAAAATTGGTATTTACCCCGAAAGCAAAAAATTGTGAAATAAGCTGGCACAGATTTCTTGAAGGTCTGGTTAGCATTGATTTAGATGAGATGCTTTATGTGGAACTTTGACTTTATCTCCATTTATTTAGAAGATAGTCTAATTTGAAAATTTATTTGCACCCATCTGCCCCTCGACTTGCTTCGTACCTATCATATCTTGAACATGACTGTCATCTTGTGGTTCACAGGAATGGATATGAACCTGAGCTCGCCCCCGTTTTAACTGGCTCTCACGTTGATGCTATACCATACTCCGGAAAATATGATGGTGTGGTTGGTGTTTTGGGTGCAATAGAGGCCATTAATGTGCTAAAGCGGTATGCATATATCCTGACTGCTTAAACTTAACATTTTGTTCCACCATCAGACTGTTTAAACAAAGAAAACTCAACAATTATCTATACACTTAGCATTTGGCTGCTACTTTGTTTAACTGCAGAGTTCTGTCTTCTGTTTACTGATTTAAAATCCAAATTACCACAGGTCGGGTTTCAAGCCTAAGAGGTCACTAGAAGTGATTATGTTCACTTCAGAAGAGCCCACGAGGTTTGGGATAAGCTGTCTGGGAAGGTTAGGATCTTGATCACTTACTTAAGCATCTAAGAGGATAAGCAAATGCATTCACCGAGTTCCCTCTGATGGACGGACGGCATACATTAATTATTAGGTTTCATTTGCTTTTTAACTGCTTATGTTGCAATATAGGAGTACTAAACGCGTCCCCTATCCAGTTGAGACTCTGATAATCATGATATTTGCAGCCGTTTGCTGGCAGGAAGTATACAACTTGCTGAACTTCTAAAGAAGACTGTTGACAGCCAGAATATTTCCTTTTCTGATGCTGCCAAGTCTGCTGGTTACGCAAATGCTAAGGGGGATTTATCTGAAGTCTTTCTCAAAAAAGGAAGCTATTTTGCTTTTGTTGAGTTGCATATCGAGCAAGGTCCCATTCTAGAAAAAGAAGGTAGGCTGTTGTTAAATGGTTATCCTATTTCTGATGATCCAATGCAAGGGCAGGTTTAGATGTAGTCTGTATCGATAGTTAAGCTGGTTTATCTGTCAATGCAGGTACTTCCATTGGTGTTGTGACTGCAATTGCCGCTCCAGCAAGCATCAAAGTAACATTTGAAGGCAATGGAGGTCATGCAGGAGCTGCATTGATGCCAGAAAGGTAACTATTTTTGAAGAGCTACTAGCTAGAGCTAGAGATTTTCAATGATTCTGCACAATGATGCAGGGGTCTCTTACTTTCTTATTTACAATTTCTGTAAAAAAGCTGCAGATCTCTCTGCCTGCTTACAAGTTACAACTTCTCCACTTTCCTTATTGTAAATAAAGATGTGTTTCGTACTTACAAAGTATTAAGATGGTTTTCTGTCTAAGTTGTGATAGACAGATAGTTACCACCAGGGTCATGTGCTAGTTGCTTTTGTTTGGAATCTCTTTGGAAAGTTCAAAACTTTATAAAGGACTGATTCTGGCTGTTAGCGTATCGACTTTCAAAATCTACGTGCTTGCCTTGTTCTAAATTTATGTGTTTCTCATTAGTCTAAGCTTGAAAACTAAAGCAGATTATATAGTTGACCTTTTCATGCCATATGTTTCTTGAATACCGTCTTCTTTGTTGTAAGCTCTCCTTCTGTTCCCTGATTGTGACTCTCAAGCCGTAAAGCATTTTGTCTTCTATTGTTTTTCAGCTATCATCTACATTATTCAAGATGTTGAGAGGCATCTGATTTTATATTGATTGCAATAGGGAATATAAGTCTTATATATATATATTCTCTCCTTGAGCAATGTGCTGCTAATAATCTATTCCAACATATGGCTCATTGTTCCCCATAACTAATTTGGAACAGAAACGATGCTGGACTGGCTGCTGCAGAGTTGGCTCTAGCTGTGGAGAAACATGTACTAGATTCTGGATCCATTGACACTGTTGGAACTGTTGGTAAGCTAATGTCTTTTGCCTTATACTAGAAGACACTGGTCTAGGGTCAACTACTTTGTGCTCCGATGAATCGTGAATGGTTTAATCTGCATCTGATAATGGAACTCTCCGGGAAAGGAGAAATTCATTAATGTGTGGAACTACTAATTGCTGTGAGAATTATTAGGTGATCTCTCAATAAGATCTAATGAATTTTCTTTTTCAAGGCATTCTAAAGCTGCATCCTGGAGCAATCAACAGCATCCCGAGCATGGCACACCTTGAAATAGGTATACTTCCTGTCGGATCATGTATTTTGTCTCTACAAATCATTCCAGCAGACAGGATGATCATAAAACTAGTTTGTTTTCAAGTTTATCAATTTTGAAAGGAAAGAGTTGCATTTCATGATTCAAGTATTCACATTATACCATGCATTCTATCCAAAGCCTAGTACACAATCTGTATTTGCTGTATCTGATAACAAAGTCGTCTTGTGCATGGGAGGGACAGATACACGTGACATTGATGAAAGACGTCGAAATCTTGTAATTGAGAAAATCCATCAGTCAGCTTTGGCTATTGCTAAAAAACGCAAAGTTACACTCTCGGAGTTTGAAATAGTGAATCAAGATCCACCAGCCCTTTCAGATGAGTCAATCACTAAGGCAACAGAATTAGCATGTCAAGAGCTAAATTTGACTCACAAGAAAATGATTAGTCGAGCCTATCATGATTCCTTGTTTATGGCAAGGTAAGTAAAGGGGGAGAACCTCTGCATTTATATTTGATTACGCATTATATCTTCTTAAGTTCATAGGTCCCTTATGGAACTCGAGGTTCATGCAGCTTATGTAGGACACAAATTTATATGCTCTCTGACCAAAATTTTTTGCTAAATTTCATGCTAATATCCTTGCAGAGTATCTCCGATGGGCATGATATTCATTCCATGTTACAAGGGTATGTCATCTCACTTTCCTTTGACACTAGTTGTTCCCATTTTTTCTGTGTTCGTATTATCCCTTCGTTATCCCTTTCTATTTTCTTTATGTGTAGTTGATGTCATTCTTACTCTCTTCTAGTTATGTCGCCTATTTCCATTTTAGAAAATAAAATATTTTAGACACTCGAAGCCTTGACAGAGTCACGGAGCTACCTTTGGTAAAGGGGGGTCAACTGAATCCTCTTCGCCAGGAAATCACACTGTGCAAAAAGGGTTAAAACATTTTTTTTTGTATATATATATAAACACTATTGAATCCCCTTGACGTAGGTTCATATTTTAGGTGTGCCCTTTTTACATTTTCTTGAACCTTGAATCCCTGTACTCAAATTCCTGGCTCCGCTACTGACTAGCAGAACTATGCTAGGCCAACTGTATCTGATGAATATATGCTGGATGATTACAAAAAAGTTACACTATGAATTAATTATCACAAGCTAGGCATAACGACAAAGACGAAGCATCTGTGCAAGTTCATGTTGCTGTTTCATAGGATGTCTGGATTGATATTCATGCTTGTTAGTTATTGATTTTGCAGGATATAGCCATAAGCCTGAAGAGTTTTCATCTGTTGAGGATATCGCAAACGGGGTGAAGGTTCTAGCATTAACTCTTGCCAAATTATCCCTCTCATAATAGCCTTCATTTAGTTCAACACTTCCTAATGCTTCATAGCATTTGTATTTTTTTTACTTCTACATGTATTCTGGATATCCTCCTATGTCTCTAATAATAGTTGGCTTTGTTCACAAATCATTTCAATTCATATGCAGCATATCCAATTGCTTCAATTTTTAGTTATGTAGAACAATAATTTAAAACCAAGCTGACTATATTGGCTTTATAAAAGAAATACATTGGAGTAAAACGCTCACTATCGAAGGCAATCTCATATACAACCTACAGGGCTTTGAAATCGAGACCTCTGGTAAAGGATGTTCCTCTGCTGATTTAGACTTTATCTTTGCTTAACTTTGTTTTACGTTACTGTATAATAGTAGGATGCACATATATCATTGTCATCTTCCAAATTTTTTTGATTCACCACCTTTTTAAACAATAAAAAAATCTAGAGAATTTATTTTTTTGTCAAAGTCCTGTGAAAATATATATATATATATATATATATATATATATATATATACATAAATCATGCTAAAACTTCTTTACGTGACATGTACTGACGTCAAAGAGAAATTGATATGATGGGTGGTTATGAAAAGTCTAATTTTAATTATACAAATAAAATAACTAAAAAGTTAGTACGATATAATTTTTTAGAAATAATTGTTCAAACCGTACCATTGGCACCTCTCAACTCTATCCCATACTAATACAAAGACCACTATCATTGATTAAAATTAAACATAAAATTCATGTTTTGATTAGACTAAATGTGAATCATTAGTCCAAGCCTTTCGGGAGAAATATATTTATGTGTAAATTATGAGATAAATTATTATATATTGCAATATTTTACATACATATTACCTTGGTAAATTGGTAATATATTTCACATATCATATTACCTTTATTTGTTGACTAGCTTGTCAATCGATATTGTTTGTGCGACTGCATCTGAATACCTCCGAATGCCAACCAAATATGTTTAAACGAAAATTAGTGTTTTATCATAAATTTTTAATTCTTTTTGGAAAATAAGATTTAGATAAAGTTTGAATTGGAGTTTCAAAATATGTTTGACTATAATTTATGGAAACATTTTATTTTTTGGAGAAACATGAAAATGACTTATACCATAAATTCTAAAAAATATCAATAGTATCAAATAAAATTATTATTTTTATAAGGAACAAGACTCAAATATGTCATTCGGACTTGGAGAAAAGGTTCATTTGTGTCGACCGTCAAAAGTTTGGTTCATCCATGCCATGTTTGTTTGAGAAAAGGCTCATCTAAGCTATTAGTTGTCAACTGAAACAAAAGTGGAGCTAGGTGGGGTCTCATGGGTTTGGACGAATCATGTAGCTTTTCTGTAGACCTTATATTTGTACTAGAAAATTAATTAAATATATCTGTCTATTAATTTTTGAACCTCTAACAAAATTGATTGACAGTTATTAACGAAATTTAGAACCCCAAACTCTTAATCTCGGCTTCGCCTCTGAAATGAAATGGCATAGATGAGCCTTTTCTCAGAGTTTAATGGCATATTTGAGTCATATTCCTTTTTTAAAAATGATTTAATTAATGGTGCGGCCGAATCATAATTGAACATGTAAAATATGATTTGCAAAATAAAATTAATTTCAGTTAACAAATAATGGCATGGATGAGTATTTCTCAAAGTTCGATGACATATTTGAGGCATTTCCCTTTTTTATAAAAATAATTTAATTGATGACGTGATCAAATCATAATTGAGCATGTGTAAAAAATGATTTTGTAAAATTGGAACTATTTTCAGTTAACAAATAATGGCATGGATGAATATTTTCTCAAACGAAAATGGAATAAATGAGCCAAACTTTTGACAGATGGCATAGATGAGCCTTTTCTCAAATTTTGATGGCATATTTGAGTTTTTTCCCCCTTTTTATAATGAACTAGATAATACATAGAGGCCAACTGATTCTACCATAGGCCAACAATAGACAATAACCCCCCCCCCCCTCCCTCTCCCCGAACACAGCTTACAACTTTCATCGTGTTGTGCTCTCTAAGAGCAACTCTTCTCGAAATCTCACTCAAAAGGTGTTGAGTTGGAATCTCATTCTAACTAAGGATTCTTGTGGTTCCGGAGGATCCAACTACAGGAGAACCAGGAACGAAGGGCTTTCCCCCCCTTCTGCCCGACTCTTTGGTCTTAAGAACGCTAGTTTTTAAGAATGAGTCATTGCCCTTCTCCGACCCTAACTGCCCAACCTGAGAGCGGACATCTAATGCGTTCAACTTATTGAACATGATTCTATAGTCAGTCTGTGACCCCTGGATGTCGAAGGTCCTTAACCATTAAAAGTTCTGTTAATGCCTAAATTAAGATAATATTAGTACACCCGAAGTCTTCAAATCATTGGTTCTCCTCTGCGTGTACAAGCCACTAAATACATTAAGTGCAAACTTAGAAATAAGTACAAGTAATAGAACAAAGTAAAAGAAAGAGGAAGATAGAGGGCCCGCCGAAGTGACAAGCAGCTACCTTTTCAATTCCTCGACAAGCCTTGAACTCAGGAGAAAGAGATCACACAGGTACGGGCTCGGAACCTACACAAGTGTAGAAGCAAGGGGTGATTACCAACAACACGGTACCCATTAAGCAGCCTACAAAATAAAACAACTATCTAGAAATCAAATCCCTCTTACACTCCAACCGAACCTCCTCAAACTACCGCTTGCACAGAAATCAACCAAATCTAACAGTTCTATTATACACGACTCACAAGGCCCAATATTCATAGTTCAATTTTCACAATTCAACAATCAAATGAATCAATTAAGTTAATCTCAAAGTCAAGTAGTTCAGTCGCACGCAACAAGTACATAAATCTCAATTATCAAGCAAGTCACGCATAAGCATCAAATGCATCAAGTCACAACAATCAATCTCTTTCCGAAATCATTTTCCATCGGCACAATATCACTAGCTCGAACCATTTCTCATCGGCTTTATATCACCAGCCGAAACCATTTCCCATTGATTTTATAAACACTTGCCAAAAATGACCTCGACATAACAATTCATCACATATTTCATCACGGTGTTCACAATTTATGCATACAAGCAATATCACACCACATGAAAGAGACATCAAATCATACAATTTAAGTCCACATTCATGCTTTCAAGCATTTTATCAATCAATCAACAAGAATCACAAGAAAGAAATTCACATCATCATGTTATCACATAACCTTTTTTCAATTCAACCCCATTTTATTCATTTAGATGTAACAAGTGGACAATTAAACCATTCATCTTATCCCCATTACTCCCAACACACAAGCAACGAAATAAGTACACGAATTCTACTAGAATACTAGGGTTAGGAAGTCACTTGCCTTAAATCAATCAATAATCACTCCAAAAGTTGAGTCTTCCCCTTTTGAATCACTCTCAAAGCTCCACAATATATAATAATCAAGTATTCACAATAACTCATTGGAAACAACAATTCCCACATTAATTATGTAGAGAAATGGGTCAATCAACTCAAAACTCAATTTCAACACGGAGGTTTGAATATGAAAAACATTAACTCTATAGGAACTCATTAGAGAAAACTATTTCGAAAAAGGAATCAAAACCACCCCAAAATTACTATTTTACTAAGTTCTTCGATTCTTGAAGATAACCCTAAATTCTCATTTCAAAAACTGATTTGAACACATAGATCCATAAATAATAATGGGTAATTGAAGATTTAGAGTTAGAATCGTTACCCAAAAGATTTCCCTCAAAAATATGATCCAAATCGCCACTCTAAAGCTCCCAAATCTAAAAAATGGGGAAATAGGGCTTAAACCCTGAAAATGATAGTCAAAACCCTCTCTGATGTCGCAAAAGCAATCAGGGTTCGTTTAAACCCCGACAAATGCGGGTCTCACTTAAGCAAAGCCTACTTAACTTTTGTGATGCTTGCTTAAGCGCAGAGGCTCTCGCTTTAGCAAAGGTCGCTTAAGCGACTAGCCTTCGCAAAAGCGAGTCCCGTAGATACCAGCAAAAATACAACCAACTCTTAAATCATCGAAAGGACCCACAAAATTCGTTTGAAACCTCGTGCACATAAATCACATATGCAACTCAATTATACTCGACGTTCTTGTAACATCCGGCAATGTGAAATAATTGAAGAGGCTTAGAATTGGAAATTTTCATTTTTGGAAAGGATTTGAAAATCTGGAAAATTTTGGCTAAGTATGGAAAAGGTGAGTTTTTGGCCATCTTTGATCAGTCGTAAATTCTAGGTCATGATGAGTTAGAAGTATTTCCAGTTATGGTTGCATAGCCCTCGGAACGATCTTTCCAACGCCGCCGAGTTTGCTCAATTCCGAGTTCGTATGAGCGAGTTATGGCCTTTGAAAGTTGGGCAGTTGACAAGGAAATCCGTCCGGAAATCATTAAGGGCATTTTAGTCTTTTCCCTAGCCAATTCTTTTGGGATTATATTGTTGAATAGGGCTGATCTTTGGATCATTTTTTTTTCATTCTAAGAGAGTGAAGGCTAGGGCTTGAGAGTGAAGAAGAGAAGAAGAAGAGAAGAAGAGGAGAAGAAGAAGAAGAAAATTGAGGAGATCAACAAGTTCCGTCAAGATCATCGTGGATTTTCGTCGGGGGTGATCCCTATCAAGGTATGTGAGCTTTTAGTGTTGGGTGATCCTTTCCCCCACACACCCTAACCCCTTTTATTCATTAAGAAAGGATTGGCTTTGTTGTTAAAGTTGTGAGTTGTTGTGGTTGAAGTTGTTAAAGTTGTTAGTTGTGGTTGTTGTTGAAATTATTGTTGGTATTGTTGTTGATTGAAATGTTGAGATTCTTGATGATTTGGGACTTGTTTCCGGTTGGGGTTTTGAGTCGAAATCTATTGAATGTTGAGGGATTTCATGTTTCTAAGTGATTGGGGCTGGAACCCTTGAAGTTAGAGAGTTTAGAGTTGGTATCATGAAGGAGAAAGTTGGACAGCTTGCAAGGGGCACATCCGCGTCGCGGACTTGTTCCCTTTGTGAACAAAATCTTCTCCGCGTCGCGGACAGGACGCGAACTCCACTGTTTTCAGAATTTATGTTCGAAGATTTTCTTTAGTTTGGCTGTCCCAAATCATTCCTAAACACCATGAGGTCCTTCCAAATACCAATCAAGTCCTTGAATCCATAATTCAAGAAAGTTAGGGTCAAGTCAAGTGAAGTTAGAAGTCAAGTGGAGTTAGAGCCAAGCTTAGAAGTTAAGCAAGTCTTTAAAGCTTTTCAAGAGTCGTTATTGAACGTCTTAACGTCGTTTCAAGTTTCAAGTTGAGTTAAGAGTTTCAAGTCAAGTCAAAAGTAAAGAGTTTAAGTAAAGTAAGGAGTAAAGAGTCGAGTCCATTTCTCCAAAATTATTAGGGAACTATGTACTTCCCAAAGAAGTTCTAAATGTTTTTACATTTAAGTAAGAAGGAAGCCATGTTTTCCAAAAGAGCCTTTGGGCTAAGTTTTGAGTACTCGTCTCAATCAAAGAAAGAAGTTATTTTAAAAGCATGAGCCAAAGTATTTTTGGGAGTAATATTGAGCACCGAATTGGGGACACGAGTTCATATTAACTCAACTCTCCATAAGAACCATGCGCCAACATGGGACTTAACGTATCATCCTTTTTAGATGATCACGTAAGATTAGGCTAGTGGATCCACTAAGCAAAAGTAAGGTCCTATATCGATGGCAAGGTATAGGATGGTCCTTTGGCAACGTGAGTTAAAACGTTGTATCATCACTAAGGCTCGTAGTGGTGGTTGTCGGTTAAAGAACCTCCCACAAAAGTTGTATTATGTTTATAAAAGAAAAGCTGAGTTTGTTATCATTTTATCCTTAACGATCTAAGTTGTTTACATTCTTTTACAAGCTTATTATGTATGGCTGGCGTCTTATTGCTTTACTTTGAGTCCAGTTATTTATATGAGTTGTTCAGAGTCAAGGTAAGTGATCTCCTGTTCTCCTTTCAAGCTTAAGTTGTGGTTCAGCTTTTCCAGCTCACATATTCGTACATTCCATGTACTGATGCCAGTTGGCCTGCATCGTCTTATGATGCAGATACAGGTACCCCGGATCAGCATCCTGCGCGCCGTTGATCCAGCTGAGCACTCCAGAGTCTGTGGTGAGCCTCCTTGCATTCCGGAGGACTCAATTATCTTGTGTACTTAGTTTTGTTCTATTAGGATGTTGCGGGGTCTGTCCCCACATCCATCGCAGTATATTAGAGGCTTCAATAGATAGTCAGTCAGTTTTGAGTCTCTCATCCATGTATATGTATATATATGTAAATATTCTATTTTGAGGCTCGAGTTGCCCTTTGGGCCATATTTTTATTAGTTAAGTTGCTTATGTCTTTGCATGACACTGAGTTATTCTGTTGAGTTAGGTTTCCGCTGAGTTAAGAAAGCCAGGCCAAGGGTTCGCCTGGGGCCAGCAATGGTCTCCAGGTGCCGGTCCCGCCCAGGGTGTAGGCTCGGGGCGTGACAGTTCTAGACTCAATGGAATCGTAAAAACACAAATCCAATGTCTCCTTGATCCGACATTCGTGAAAATCACAAGAATTTAACTCAACACCTAAAAAGATTAAAATAAATTCGGGACCTCTCAAAAATAAATCAAGACCTCACCTTGGCCTAAAATCATCCCCCAAATCCAACAGAACTCTCGAAATTCCAATCCAAGCATCCGAACCCCAAATATTGACCAAAGTGAACCCAAAGGCTTAAATCCCATAATTTCACAACTTAGGACCTCAAATCCTCTAAAAGACATAGAATCTAAAATCAACAACTCTCACGGATCAACTTTCACCTTTTGGGACAGATGGAATCGACAGAATTCCGTTTCGACACTCGAAACTCCAAAAGACATCGAAAACCACATTCTTAACAACTTAGCCTTTCAAACCAAAATTTACCAAAATCTCAACTTTTAACTCAAAGTTCAAAACCAACTTTTCAAACTCAAACATTGAAGACTCGGGGTCGATCACGGGAGGACAAAATGATAAATTCACAAAACTTTCCTTATATTACCGACCGGGTCATTACATATAAATCGTCAAATTACAATTACTTGTGAAGATTCAATAATGAAAAAATAATAATAATAATAATAATAAAGAATAAAACGATTAACTAGCTATGTTTTAATATAATTGGATGACCATCTTTTGTAGATACTTCTTATTCAAATCAAATCTCTAAATTATCTTCCTAATACAAAAAGTTTGACTCAAAAAATCTAGTCAGAACAAGAAAAGTTTGACTAAAAAAATCTAGTCAGAACAAGAAAAGTTTGACTCAAAAAATCTAGTCAGAACAAGAAAAGTTTGACTCAAAAAATCTAGTCAGAACAAAAAAAAGTTTGACTCAAAAAATCTGGTCAGAACAAGATCAAAATCATAAACGGAATATATTTCAAGATGATAATATGCAACTTGGTATCTAATATACCCACATTTAGTTACATGCCAAAATAGCTACTACACACAATTTAGTATTCTCTAAGTCAAACTATTTTAAAATTTATAAAACTAAATTTCTCCTATAAATAGGAGTCAATCCTAGGCAAAGAAACACACAGCAACAGAAACATAATTATTTGATCCCCTCCCAAACAAATTCATTTATCTTTCTCTTTTGTTATGAATAGAAAGAAAAAGTGAAGTTTGCTTTCGTTGAAAGTGAAACTGACAAGGAAGTCTCATACAAGAAAAGATAGAAAGAGTTCTTGAAAAAAGACTTATGAATTTCACATATTATGGTATTGAAATGACTATAATCATCTATAGTTCATACCACAATGAACTTGTGGTGTTTTCAAATCATGAAGTTACAATTAGTACTTCTACAAAATTTAGGGATCTTCCAATGTTAGTTTTTAATAAAAAAATATGGTGACGAAAGAAGAGTTTACCACACAAAAGATTGAAACGATAGAAAAATAACTGCGTAAGGTGATGAAGGAAATCACGAGCACATTGTATAAAGTGTTGAAGGGAATATCAAAGAGAATGTATTTCCCTGCAACACTTCATGCATTATGTTTCTGATTTCCTTTCTTACCTTTCGTAGTTATTCCTTCATCATTTCATTTCTTTGCTTGGTGAGCTCCTCTTTTATCAACATATTTTTTTTAATTGAATTAACATTTGAAGATTTCTAAACTTTGTAAAAATATTGATTGTAGCTGCATGATTTGGTTACATGATAATTTATTGTAATAAGGACTATATATGATTGTAGCTACTTCAACACCGCAAAATGTGTCGAGTTCATAAGCCTTTTTCAAGAATCCTTTGTCTTTTTTTATATGAGACTTATTTGTCAGTTTTACGTACAATAAAAGTAAGCTTCACTTTTGTCACGATCCAATTTAAGTATGTGATCAGTGCTAACTGGGAAGAATCTCAAAGCAAGCCTTAACATAAATCTATAGAAAATCGGGAAGAACTTTCTCTGTTTTTGGGCCTATTCAATTTTCACTGTCTTAAATCAATAACACAACTAATAACATCTCTAACCCAGGACAAAATATTCATCAACAATTCAATCGTCATGCAATAATATCACTTCTTCTCCAAATATGGAAAGAAATTTAAAACTAGTCTCTTGACTACAATACGAAGGAATAATCATGACTCTAATAAAAGGACTGATAAATGGAGTAACTCTAGGAGTTGTAAAAGAACAAAATAAACCATAAAAATTTGATAAATCACTTGTCATGCGAAGCAATACGATGATCACTAATCAATCCATACTATCTATTTAATGAAATCATCACCAACGCTACCTGAGTTCTCTGTAAAAATAGCTCATTGAGTAATAACACTTAACCACAACCATTTTTAACGAGGGACAAGTCAGAAAACATGCTAGTGTGATAATCAAAATAATGAAATAAATGCCCTTTCAAAAACGATAACAATATTCAATCTTATTTGTCTCATGTAAGCAAAAATCAATGTGAACATTTAGAAAAAAACTCAGAGAAACACTTTCATAACAAATCTTATATTTCAGAGGTTTCCAAGTATGAATCATGTAATTAGTGTGACCTTCTTCTTTAATAAATAACTAATAACAATGAACTCCTCATAAAGGAGTCGAATATTCACATCGATAGATTCCTACTTGAGGGATATCAATAACGGTATGCTAGTATTACCTTCCCACTAGCAAGGACTATATCAGTAATCTATGACTACAAGGTCCACCAAATCTAACAAATTCTCTGTTAGCTACGGAATCCATCAAGGTCTACTCTTATTTATACTTTTTCATTATGAATAATTGGTACTTGTAGTAGAGTATTTTCAAAATCGAATAGAGCATTTAAGTATTATCAAATCATATTATGTCAAATTTCAAGAAAACACATGTCAAAATACTATTTCTCAAGCAAATGTTAAACCTTTTCGATAATAGTAATCATATCTCAAGTATCAATAAACATGTCTTATAAAAGTGAGTTCATCTCGAATAACTATTTCGGTATCACATCAAGTAAAAAATTTGTCTCATATGCAAGTTCAAAACATTCGATAAAGTATTCACTTTATAAATTATATATAAATCATGAAAGTTATAAAACACAATGTGTGATAAGATTATTATTCACAGTACTCGTGTCGAAACACCAAGCTCGTCACTCTAGTATTTCGTACGAATTTCTTTGGCCAATCTATATATGTAAATTATTGTACTGCAAATAATTCAATATTCCATGAAAATATTCATTCTTTTTTTTTAATGTAACAATTCCTTAGAATATAAAAATGCTTACAAATGCACCTACGACCTCAGACTGACACCTTTTTTTTTCTTAAAGGAATTTATATATTCTATTATTAGGTAGCTATCTTCTTTTTTTTTTTTTTTCTTTTTTTTTTTTTTGGTAATTAAGGGATTTTATTAGGTAGTTATCAATTGTAATAATATTAACTCAATATGGGTTGTAGTGCAGTGGTGGAACTATTTCACCCTTAATCAGATATTATGGATTCGAGTCCTGTGTACGGAGAAAATCCTGTTGGGAGCGTCACTTCCGAGTGGACCCTACAGAGCACGATCCCGATTTAATCAAAACTCCAATGCGTACTCCGAAGACCGGATGGCAAACAATATTGCTTTAGATATATATCCAAACTTGTAGATACGGATTCAGAATGTGAATTTTATACTAATACTAGGAGCTTGAAATTTTACCATATCTTATTTAATTAATTGGATTTAAAATTTATTATTGGTATGTACTTAGTAGTTTGTTTTTTACAACATAAATACAAGTCAAAGCTACTTGGATGGACTTACAAGACTGAAAATTTCATCAGTCGTCCTTTTCTTGAATACAATAATTATTTAGTATGATCATTTTTTTCAATTTTTTTTACCATTTATGAACTTTCTAGATCACTACTCAAATATTTTTTTTTCAAGCAAATTAGAAATCTTATAATACAATTTTAAATGTCATAGACATTATTAGCCAATATTCTAATATTTTATTATCAGTGTCAATATCTAAATTTGCACAAGTTTTTTTTAAAATAGAAACAAAAGTTAAATGGTAGCCTAATAAATGAAAATTTGCATGAATTGACCAACTTCTCCTCCATTTCCACTTTGTATATTTGTATGCATATACATGAATTTCTAGGTATAGTTTAGTGTATTAGGTAGAAGGCATAATATATATATATATATATATATATATATATATATATATATATGCGCTTTAATTTGGTCTTAACTGACAATTAAATATCTCAACTCGTCTCTATTGTGTCTTGTGGACACCCGATGCTAACGTGGCATATGAATTTTCGAAGGTGTCTAGATAAGCATTTTGTAAGTTGGAATGTTCAATAGATAGAATGGAGACGAGTTGAAGTGTCTAGAGGTGCGTTTTCAAAATTAGAGTATGTTAGTTAAGGTCAAATTAAATGGTCTATCTACGTATTATGCTAAAATATTTCTCGAAAACTTATTGCATTGTATTGAACAACCGTCATTTAATTATTTTTTTTGTAAAAAGATATGAATTATCAACCAAACTATCAATTCCTTTAGGTGGCTAGAATAATATTATAACTTTATTCTATTGTTTGAAGTTAGTTGACTCATGTCATTTAGTGAATAAGAATAAGATAATTTTATTATAATTTGTGTACACCTGTCATTCATTTGCTTTTAAGCCTAACCTTCCTATGATTGGGACACTAAAAGTCACAAGTCACTATTAAATAAAATATAATTCATGCCATATTTCAACCAACAAATCAACTTTTAATTTACTTTTTTCCTCAAGGGATTTGGAATATTTATTAAAGTAAAATATATAGTAAGATGACTTTGATTTTAGGTAGCCTTTTTAAAAATAAATTTTATAAAAATAGCACCATATTCATCTTTAGAGAGCATAATTAAGGCTGAATGCTTTTGACAAACCACTTCACTTGGATTAAAGTGTTCTAAATATTTAATTGTTCAAAATATTTAATATAATATTGTGGTATTATATTAGTTAGATGTTGGAATTTTCATGGGCCAACTTTGCTTTGAGTGGAGAATTAGATTAGATGAACTAACCTCCAAGAAGCTTTAGGATTTTTTGCTTTAATATTGTGTTAGTTAAGGATTATATGCAAAGAAATTGATAATAGTTTCCTGTATATATAATAACTTTATTATTTTCAACATTTATGAAGGGAAAAAAAAAAGAATTAAAGAATGGTACATTCCATTTACTCATAAATGCACATTCTTGCCTCTCTTACTTAGTGATGTAGCTACACAAATGGAAGATTGATCGGTTGAATATCTTTCGTTTAAAAATTATATTTTAAATATCAAATATAATATTATGTATATAAGATAATGATTTAAAATATACTTGAACTATTTTTTTAAGTTTCATTTCTTAATTATCAACGATTAATTCTTTTTCCTACTTTAACTATCATGGTCAATTTGGGGATCGGATGCAGGCGAAATTCCCGTCAATGGCTGAGATGTTCGGTCGACTCCCTCCCCCTTTGTGGGGGTCCCGACCCCTACGAGTGAGCAGAAAAGGGAGATATAGACAATGATAGTCCAAATACAAAAAAGAAACAATTCAGACATAAAACTCACAAAAAAAACAATAGTTCGATCATGTCTTTGACCATTAAACTCTATGCATTTGACAAAAAAGATGCTTTATATATATATTCTTAATTTCACCACTGTTCATATATACTTGAAAACTTTTATAAATACATGAGTTCTCCCAAAATTAAGAAAAAAAAGGTGAAAACAAAGAATTTTTTTCATGAATGCAATTATTGGTTGGTTTACAAGCATTGGGTCAAGACAAATTTTATGCACATAAAATTGGTCCTATTGTTGCCCCACACCCCTCCCAGAAAAAAGATGAAGAGAGAGAAGTGTTTTTTTTAAGAAAATGCATGGAAAATAACAAGTTAGGTAATGATTTTTATTCTTCAAAAAAATAGCAACAACATAGTGACAGTCTATCTTGGAAAGATCCAAAAATTCTATACCAATTTTTATATTTGGGAGAATATTATTTTAAATTTAAGAGTAAATAAAAAAATAAATGTGGTTGGAATTAAAATTTAAAAAAGGTTTAGGGGGTTTATCAAAAGAGTTGGCAAATACTAATCAAAGATGGGACCAAAGCAATAATTATTTGTACAACTCTGTCTCTAATCATTCTTTAGTTGAGACATAAACGTCATCTTGACTTTTTAACTTTTTATGGTTAAAGCATCAAAATTAGGCAAAAAAATTTCTCTAATCTACTTGAATTTATCGAGATTATCTGCTAGTTTAATTATAAAAGAATGAAAAAAAAATTAAAAATTGCGAGAAATCAGGGTTTTAAATGTCAAAAGGCACGAAAAAAATCAAGTAATTTCCTCTAATGTATTAAAGTTTTGACAAACAAGATTATCTAAGATTTAAGTTGTGAGAAATAAGAGATACCAGTAAAATTAGTGATAAATTTAGAATTAAAACTTTGATAAATTATTCAGCATTGAACTTGTGTTATTTTTGAAATTATGTTTTAAAAATATTAGGTTTCATTAGTTTTTTTTTGTTTAAAGCAAGAGTGAATATGAGGTGAGTTGGATGAGTGAGGAGGACATAATTAGGAATCGTTTGTACAAAGATTAATAACGTAGAAATTAGTAATGCAAGGATTGCATGAATTATTTTTTGCCAAGTGTTTGGTTTATTGTTTTCCACTATATCTTGTGTTTTGATTAAAACTCTACAAAAAGCTTCTTTCCCTAAAATTATTATGTGATCTTCTATTTCATGTAATTGGATCAAGGTAGATAATTGTCAGATAATATTATTTTTAATGACCTTCTAACTAGTTAGGAGAAGAACAATTTTGATGTCATGTTTGTTATTTTTCACTTGAATTTTTTGTGGGGAAATAATTTTTATCTTAATAAATTGATCACTCACGAAACGTCAATTTTCAATTTGAAAAGGAAAGCTCAATTACATTTAAAACCGAAAAGACGGTAAACAATAACAAAATCGAATAAACCATTTACATTTACATATAAAAGTTGCAAGTTGTAGTTTTAATATGTTCAAAATACAAACAATTAGAAAATCACATATATATCAACACAAAGTACATTCAATTAGATCACAAACGTCATTTGATGATATATTTGTCTTTTCAATTAGTAAATGTTAAATAACTCACATTTCAGATATTGTATTGATGTGTATTCATATTGAATTTATTTAGCAACAAGCAACTCTCTCTGAATAATAAAATTTGTAAGCTAATTTATTTAAATAAATTTACTAGTACAAATATAAAACATAAAATCAAGAAAATAAATAAAATGATTAAAAGAATTGTAAGGATACTTTTGTCTTTACATAGATAATCGCATGGTATTAAATCTTATGTATTACTAATACCATTAAAATGGAGATTATAGAAATACATCATATAATACCATGTAGGGTGTGTAATTAATCTATGGATTAGTTATATATAAGCTCAAATTTCCTACTAAACATAGTACTAAATAATATCATACATAACACATGGACAATCTCTCTTAATACTCCCTACCAAACGACCCCTTAATCTAGTAGAATTTGTTTTTATACTTTTAGTAGAAAAATCATTTTCTTACTTTTAAAAAAAAAAATTATTTTACTAAAAAAATATTTTAAATTTTTTTTTTAATCAATCAAACATTAAAAAAATTCAAAATATCTTTCTTCGTACGAAACACACATTTTACTACATGACCGACATGGTAATATATCGTCTATTTTAGCAAGTTACAAATATAATGCATATATCTGCTGTCAATTTATGTATATATGGTACTCTAACGACAAGATATATTTTTATTCAAATAATAACAAACATACAAAATAATACGTACATATTTTTAAAAAAGTTTCTTAATTATTTTAAGAAATGATTCTTTAAAGTCATGAAAAATGAAATTACTCCATAACTTAAAAGTAAAATCCTGAAATTATCATACATACATACATAGAGTTTAGGACATTATTAATTTTAAATATTATTTAAAAACTATATTATCCAAACAAATTAGCATTATAGTTTATGATGAATGGAGACAATTGTTGAGTGTTATTTTCTTTACTAATATATTCATATCATGGTCAAAAGGTTCACATTTGAATCTTATATTATTTAAATTATTTAATTTTAGTCTATGTTATAATTCTTGCTTCATTCATATTTTTTTCATTAATATACTAGGAATTTATTATTTTCTTCTTTTATTTTTACTTGTTTATTATATTAAAAATTATCATACTTTTACTTATTAGTTTAAAATTTAAAAGATAAACTATTACCTGCTTTCAATCTACTCTTATTATTAATTATGATCATTTATCAAAATATTAAGTTTATTATATCTAAAAAAGTAATATAATAAAAATTAATTTTTATTTATCACTTTTTGAGAGGCGTGTCTAATAAAATACTAAACAAATAAAAATGATGCATAATGTAAGAAACATAAATTATTATAGAGTGATAAGTACTCATTCTTTGTTAACCAAATATCTCGAGCACTTTACCCCAATATAGTATTTATAGGAAACGAACATTTGTTGTCTTATTATCATCATTATTAGTGGTAGTATTCATTCTATCTGTCCTAGTTTTGATAGACTAAGTTATCTATTATATGTTGTTGATGGAAGGTTGGTAATACATATCACCTGAAATTAGTCAAGATATATAAAAGCTGGTCTGGACACTGTGATCGTCCAAACATTGGTATACTGTATTATTTTATCTCCTTTTTTTTTGTTTTTTTGGTATAGAGAAGCAGCAGACATATAAATATATGAGTAACAGGGACGACCTACATATAGAGACACAGACACCGCTCCCATAACCCGCTGGATAAAGCCTAAAAACACCAAATTTCATACAAACAAAATCAAACAAAGTGGACTCTTTCTCAAAGGTCAGTTACAAAAAAAAAAAAAAAATTCAAACTTTTTGCACATATTGTACTTCTTACTTCTTGGGTTTGTGTTATTTTGATATATTCTTGGTAAAGTTTTGATCTTTTTATTTGTTGCTATTGAGTCTTGCATTTTGGGAATTTGGGTTTTAATGCAATGTGAATTCTTGGTTTAGATCTATGCTTACATTAGGACAGGGTCTCAATTATATGTTCTTTGTAAAGATTGTTTTTTTGGATAGTTTTGGGAATGTGGTATTAAATGATGAATCTTTTAGGGGTCTAAATAGTGAGGGTCTATCGGAAACGATCTCTCTTTTGTAAAAAATGTTTCTTTGGATAATTTGGGGATGTGTTTTTGAAAGATGAAACTTTTTGGGGGTTTAAATACTGAGGTTTTACCCGAGGGTGGTTATTGAAAACAGTCTCTTTATCTTCTCATAGTAGGGATAGTAGGGGTAAGGTCTGTGTACGCTCGACCCTCCTCACACTTCACCTGTGGGATTACACTAGGTTTGTTTGTTTGTTTGTTGTTGTTGTTGTTAGCTATAGTTTTGGTTGGTGTAAGCATTTGGAAGCAGTAGTTGAATATGAAGTCTTGAAATGGGTTTTGAGGTAAAATTTTCAATTATATTCCATTGAAGAAGAACTGTTTTGGAGTCTAGGAATGACTTATTTCCATTAGTTAGATAGTTTGATTCAGATTTTAGAGGTGAATATGGAAGTTAATCGGGCTGCTGAAATTTTGAATGTTTAGTTTTACAGGACACAATTATATGTACTGTGTTGTTTGGTGCTTTTCGCTTATTGAATATAAAATTTAACCATTTTTTTGAGCTCGACTAGATTAGGTCATATTTTAAAATTCAAATTTAGATACTCAAAAACTATGATTTAGCATCAAAATGGCAAAAGACACTTTAAACTGTTACTGAACTTAGTGTGAAATATGAGAAGTATTTAGAACATAGGGGGTAATTAGTTAGATCCCTCGTATAAAGAAATTGTTCTTGTTTTTGTATCCCTTATATCTATTGCTTGTTGTACAGGCTTTTGCCGTTTAACTTTCAAAATAGATAGTCGATTGCAATGAAATGCGTGTAAAATATTCCATCTTTCCTCCAATCACCGTGTCTGGGATCTCCTTAACTAACACAAGTTGTTGGACTCATTGGAATTCTTGGATCTCTTGCAAACTTATGTAGGTTTCTGTTGCCATAGGTTTGCATATATTTGTATATATGGATGTTCTTCTGTCCTTTTCAGTATTATTATTATTATTATTATTATTCTAGTATCTAATTCTTCAATTTATCACTAGTGTTGTTTCTTTGCTTTGGTTATCTTGCTATTTTTGTTGTCAATACTTCACTTTTCTTAGTATTTTCATTGGAGCTTCTTTCACTCTTGTATTTTTTTAAACCTGTTTTTAAAACACTTTTCTTGAGTAGAGGGTCTATTGGAAACAATCTCTCTTACAAGGTAGGAGTAAGGTCTGCGTACACTTTACCCTCTCCAGAAATGTTGTTATTGGATGTTTTTATTTTTATAAGTTGACTATATATTTATATATGTAAATGGACTTTGTAGATATATGCATATGTAAATGGACTTGATAACATAGTGCGGGGAAAGGTTCTGGTGTTATCATTTGAAGTATCAAATTTCCTTTCTTCAGCTATAGTATTATATTTAGTATTAGTATCTTCATATTTTTGCCTAAACTGCACAATCTATCTTTAATTTTGGTATTACAAAAAAGGCTCTTCTTTTATCATCCTATGTCCGTTAAAAGAGCTGTACTCTAAATCATCTCATGTCAAATACATAATGACGTTGATGAGATGTTGGATGATCTTTTGTGAGATAGTGACTGGTGTGAGATTTGGTGTTATGGTAAACATGTGTCGGACTACAAGGCAGCTCTATGGTGCTGGAGAAGATAAAAGCCTTTTCAGATTCAGTGACTTAGGGGTGTTTTTCTCATTTAAAGAAATGAGCAAGTTTAAACTTTTCACGGGATAACATAGTCCTTAGAGAAAATGTCCGTTTATTTTGATGGAATATCTTTCTTATTTATTTTACATAGTTTCAGAGATTATGGAGCTGGAAGTTACAGATATCTGTATGGACAAGGAGCAAAACAGTAGCATAAGTTACTGTGATGGCACTTCTCCAGATTCAAGTTGTATACTTGACAGTAATCAAGATGTTCAGTCATCCAAGCTTATTATTGGGGAGCAAGAAACTGATATGCTGAAAGAGAGTGTTGAAACGAAGGAGTATGAAGTGAAGGAATGCACAGCTGAAGTATCAGTTGAGATGTCCAAACTGTCGGAAGTTGAAAGTACCAAGGAGCAATACACAAAAAGCTCAAAATGTGAGATTGAATCTCCTACAAAGGAGAACAACTCTGAAGTCCGAAAATTAAAAGATGATAACAAGAGATCAAGAACCTCAGTGAAATCAGCAACCAAATCTGCTGGTGGAAACTGCAAAACAAAGTGTACAGTTCCTCAACCATTTGCTTTGGCAACTGAGAAGCGTGCATCTCATGGAACTCGTCTTGTTGGGAATGATGCAGACAATGTCAATTATAAGACACCCGAAGCCAATAATTTGCGAGTCCCAAGTACGAAACAAAACAAGGTTAGTATACGATGCAGATTTTTACCTTATCTGTGAATCCTTATATCATTAAGGGGAGAGGATCCATCAATAGCACTTGATCTTTGAAATGATATTGCCCTTGTGTTCTCTCTTGGCTGATAGAAAAACTCCTCTGAAATGTGTTACTGTTCCAGAGAAGTTAATGCATAGCGATTACACTAGTGTTCTATGGATCCGACTGCCTGTTAATAACTTATTTCATGGCTATTGTATTTGTGTCTAGATCTCATCAGCAGTTGCAACTAGGAAACCGCTACAACCTGATAACAAGAAGCATTCCGATGAAGAAGACTCATGCTCAGTCACTTCTTGGTATCCACTTTCTCCCCTGATTTAGCTTAATAAGGTTTGTGCTATTTCTAACGTGTTCCCTTGTCTTATGATGCTGTGTTTCTGTTTGATAATTTATCCACAACGAGAAGTGCTACACTACCAGCAAGAAAATCCAGGGCCACTGTTGCGTCATCCCCTGTGTTCCGATTATCTGAACGTATAGAGAAAAGGAAAGAGGTAGTTATTGATTTACTGGCTTACTGAAACTTGTGTTTGTTTCTATGTTTGATCAATTTCTACCTTGTTATTCTTCTCATCTTTCCCCTTTTAAATGACAACTAGAACAACAATGAAAGAGGAACTTTCTTAAAGTAAAATGTCAAAATATTGGTTAGTTCTTATATTGATTTCCTCTTTGCAGTTTTACTCGAAATTAGAGGAGAAACATCAAGCATTGGAGGCCCAAAAAGTTCAGTGGGAGGCAAGGACAAAGGTGCATCTTATTAATGCTACAGCTATCACTTATACTAACAAAAAACGAGTAAATGAATATCTTAACAATCAAACTTCAACTATATAACATAATTTTCGTTTGTTCCTTCACTTATTAGGAAGAGAAAGAAACAGCTATAAAGCAACTGAGAAAGAGTCTGATGTTTAAGGCAAGCCCAATGCCGAGCTTCTACCATGAGGGACCTCCACCAAAGACTGAATTGAAGAAGGTAATACATAACACCACTGTAATCAAACTTACATAGATATGTAAATTTTAGACGAGGCATTCACCAAAATTTTGATCTGCAGTATAACATTTACATAGTTGTAACCGGCCTTAAGAGTGTCACACTGCAAATAACATTTCACCCAAATATTGATATCCCTAACTGTCTATGGTATATAACCACCTTCTTATTCTAAATTCTTATTTCTTTGAACTGCAGGCCCCGCCAACTCGTGCGAAATCACCAAGGTTGGGCAGAAGGAAGAGCTGCAATGACTCAGTTGGTTTAGACAAAGGGATGGTGGGAGCTTATGATCGAGGAACTCGCCACAGTCTTGAAGTTAACAATGAAAATGATGCCTTTGGTTCCAGAAATAGGAAAGACCGTATAAATATTCAGAACGGTACTGCCATTTACAAATTTAACAACGAAGCCAATCATGCGGAGGAGATAAATGAATCATATATGACAACGATGCGTGAAGAAATGAATGTGGACATTACCGTTCATTCTTGAGCCTTTTGTGAGTCTTCTAATTTAATAAGATTAAGAACTTATCTTTTCTTGGTTTTGCTTCTTGTTATGCTGTAACAGTTGTGCATTTGACTGCTTTTAAAACTGCAAAAGATTTTTTTTGCAGTCGTCTGTGTAACGTTTATTTATGAAGTGTAAATTTCTGTAAGTTATTTCCAATGCTTGTGTAAAGAGACTTCATTTTCTTGTAATCTATTTATGAAGATACTGGCTATCGTTCAATTTCTATTTATTTGGAACTTTCACTTTGTACATTGCATTTTTAATTATAACATGTCTATTGCAGTTTTTCCTTAGCGATCTAAGTATTATCTGTCTGTCTCTTGAAATTATTCTCATTGAAGCCTTGGTGTAGTCAGCATTCCAGGTAATGAAGTTCACAAAAATAAAGGGATGTGTCATGTTTATTTATTTGTAACGTGTAGTTTGCTAGACAGGTCCTGGATTTAAACTTGACAGGATCAATGTTCTTATCATGAACTCGTTGCACTATTGAAATAATTGGATCAGAATTTAAGATTTGTTGAATTGTTAGTGTTTTTTCACGTATATATTTGTATTTTGTCTTGAAAATACTAGTTTTTGTTTGTTCAAAAGCTCCATTTGACCCTAAAAGGACGGAAGGGTCTGTGGCCACCGTGGAAACAAAGTGAGGAAAGGCCCTTTAAGATGTTATTAGTGATACTGATACATAAACTATTGCTTCTATCAATAGGGTAAATCACTAGTCAAAATAGTCTTGAGTCTTTTAGTTATGTTTGTTTTTGAATCTCTATATTGTTGTTTTAAAAGTTGACTCTAAACATTAGTTTATGGATATATGTGCTTCAATTGACTCTAAACTATGTTTCTTAAGGTCTTTTGAGTTGAATTTAGGTACCATCCAGTAGGATGTAATCTAAGAAGATATCTTATCGATCATCGCTGGTTTGTCAAGTTGGTACACTTGCTCTAACTTCACCAGTTTCAACTCCTAAGTTTTCGGATGCTTGTGAACCTTGTGAGCTTGAGATATGGTGCTAAACTCAGAATTAAAGATCTATGTTAATGCTGGAAAATTATACTAGTTGTACTACCTTATTTCTTTATTATCTAGAATGCATTTTTTGCAGTAACTTAATCATTGTGCTGGATATATATGGAATTCTGCAATGTGAAATATTTACTCTTTGTCCCTCACTGTCTGTTATTGAGTTCTATTAGTGTAATGGCCCAGTCCGCTAGTGATATTGTCTGCTTTGTGCCTAGGCCTGCACGACTTTAAAACGTGTCATTAGTTGGTAAAGTCCATTTACTTTTATACCCAATATCTCCGATGGGGAACTTTTAATCTTAAGTTGGGGTGTCACAATTAGTCTCTATAGATTTAGCCCCTTCCTTTGTCAACTTGATATGCCTGTTGAAGCTATTTTGCTCTTACTCTTTCAAAAAATGGTAAATGACAATTATTTTTTCAAGTACTTGGTTGATTTCTTGCTGTGTTGAAAGGCAAATGGTTGACGGTTTCAATTTCGGATAAAGGAGGAGGATAACAATTAGTACCAAGGTAAAACTTTTGTTTTGTAAACTCAAAAGCTAACTCATGAGGCGAAAATTATCTAAGGAGAAACAGTCTATTTTCAACAGGTGGGCTTATCCTCAAGTCATCGAGTGACATAAAATAAAGGGAAAATTTTCAAAATAGCAATATTTTAGCTTTTAATGGGACTCTTTAGCAATAGTTTCACTATTTATTTAAAATGTCAATATTTTAATTTGTTAAGGATTGAGTGATGTATTTATTTTATTTTGATTAATTTGAAAGAATACAAATAATTAATAACTGAATAGAGAAAATCATGGAACAAAAAATTTCAAAAAAGGTAAAAAAAATTTAAAATTTAACATCAGTTACGTTTTTGAAAGAGCATGTGTTGCCATTTTTCTTTCTAGCGTTTTTTTCTTTGTTCTTAAGAATTTCAATTTTTTTTTTGAAAACAGTAGTTTGTATTTTATATCTTATATGAGTGGAAGTGTTGGAAAATTTCTAATGCCCTCTGTTTTGGATATTTAAATGTTTTAACTTCTTTGAATATGTGTTCATCCGAAATGTATTCGAATACCTAATGATATGTATAACTAATTTAAAATACAAAAAATGTTGGTATTGATTTATGATGAATACAACTCTTTGGCATTCTAGTTCAAATACAAAAATAAAGGCAGTTGTGTAGTATATACCAAAATATAAATACAAATTAGTTGTAGATTGAAATGATATTGAAAAATACAGTTGCGATGAATACATATATAATACATAAGCTTATTCAAAATAAATTGTATTTATATTTCAATATCCAATTTTATTATATGATTATTTCACTTTAAATTTGCAAAAAGTATTTTCTAGCATAGTTTTTATTTGAAATATCAAGTTGTATTTCAATATCATTTTGTATATCAAACGCAGAATGAATACCAATAATTTTGTATTCCCCTTCTTGTAATGTATTCGTCGCACAATTTTATATATTATGTATTCATAAAATGATATTGCTTTAGCCAAATAAAATACAAAATATGTCTTACTAAGTTTGTATTTCAAATATCAGGTTGTATTTCAATATGATTTTGTATTTCAAACGAAAAAATGAATACCAATAAGTTTCCATTTCCCTTCTTATAATGTATTCGTCACAATTCTATAAATTATGTATTCAATCATAATATATAGAATTGTGACGAATACATTATATACCTATTTAAATTAATACAAACTAAAATAGAAATACAATATTTTAAAATAAAAATACAAATGATGAGTAAAAGAAAAACAATTGACAAACAAAAATTAATATGAATACAATTGTGGTATGAATACAATTTTGTAACCTTCTTATTTGACTTTGTCTTTCTTCTTCTTCTTCATCTACTATGTTCTTTTTTCCGATTATTTTCCATCAAAACCGAATCTGAATCCGTATTCACTTGTGCATTAGTAACCCTATAAGCAAAATTCGAAATTATTAAATATGAATGTATAAAAAATCAAACAATATATGATGTATGTGTGCTAATGTAGTTACTACAATCTACTAAATCTCAAATATAAAAACAAAATTTTTGATAATTTGAATTTCGAAATTATCAAAAATTAGAATGTATTAAATATCAAACAAAATAAACATACATATGAATTTCTAGATTCTCCAAAATCTGAAAAATTAAAAGAAAATCACAAAAAAAAATTGAAAATCATAACTATTTGATGAATAACTAAACAAAATCACATAAAATTGAAAAATTCGACTGGAAATCCGTAATATATAGAATCGGTGATTTAAACATCAAATCAAAGTAAATCAAAATGGATGATGGAAATTACCTTGCCAATCGAGAAATCTGCTTGAATTAATAAATAGATTTCATTTAACAATAAAGAAGATTTCTTGATGAACAACAATTTAGCACCTTGAAGAAAGATAAACTTGAAACGCGAAAGATGGGGAAGAAACGTGAAAAGTGGGAAAGAAATGTAAATGGAGTTGAAAAAAGGTTAATGTGTATTGGTTTAATTTTTTTTCTTTAAACGGTTATTAATATATAATTTGATCCAATATAGGACTCTTTCCATAAATAAAATTAATTTTAAATACTAAAATCTGAATACATATTATTTTATAAAAATATTGTCATTCTGCCATTTTAAATAAATAATTTAAAGTGTTGTTATTTTAACTAATTATGTTAGATATTATGACTTAATTGTTAATTTTCCCTAAAATAAAGCCTTTTTTTGATAGGTGGGCTTATCCTCAATCCCATTTAGGTTTTCCAGTTAAATCAGATGTTTGCCGCCTTTCTTTTTGATACCACGTCAAGAAAATAGATTTTTGACTTAACTCAACTAGAAAAAATTAATTCATGGGACAAGAATTACCTAAAATCATGCAAGGAAACAGCTGTTAATTCCCTTGACAATTACACCAACCATAGAAAGTAGAATTATTGCTTAATTCTAGGTTGTAGCTCCAATCATAGCTATATCTATAAGTTTCTCTAAAATTATTGCTCAAATAGTTTTTTTCTGAAGTGATCATTCAATAATTAAGCTTCTAAAAGGAAGCATAAACAAGAAAAGATTAGGAACTTACTGTTAATGACAATCTTGTAGTCAAGATTAGTATCCCTAAGACATAGGCAAGTTTGAGTTATATTGCTCAAACTTTTTAAAAATATTATTGGGTGTGTCAGCATTTTTGGAGGATTTGACACGAATATATTAACATTTTTGATGAATTTGAGCAATGCAAAATCAAAGTATTATTTCTAACCTATTGAATACCAATTGGTATAATGGCTCTTTCAAGATTTGAAAATGGACTTGCATTTTTTTTTTGGAGATATAACATGAATGAGATAACATTTTCGAGGAGTCTGAGCAATATAGGATTTTAAGTATTGAATCCAACCCATTGAATATCAATTAGCATAGTGTCACTTTAAAGATTTTAAAGTACTTGCATTTTTGGAGATCCAACATGAATACATTTTTGAAGGAACATAAAATTTAAATATTGAATTCGACTCGAGTACCGGTTAGCATAATGTCATTTTCAAGATTTTAAAGTGGACTTGACTTTGAGGACATGAAGTACCATCTAACATAGTTAACATCACATGATAACCACTCCCCCCCCCCCCCCCCCCCCNCCCCCCTCCCCCCCCTCTCTTTTTTGGGCCATTTGTACTTTTTCATCCTGTTATGCCCCCTACCTAACTATCCTTCACTCTTTTGTTGGGCTTAGATCTGCCAAACCTTTAATTAGGCAACTGGTTTTTGCCTTTTCATTCAAGCTTGGAATCATTCTATCTTGGGACAACAAAAGAGGGTTGGTTCAGTTTTATCTCACAATATTATTATTACCAACATGAGTTGTGGTGCACTTTTGGGAGTGCTTCACCCTTAATCAGAGGTCTCGGGTTCGAGCCCTGGGTATGGAGAAAATCTTGTTGGGAGCGCCACCCCCGAATGGGCCCTGTTGAGCGCGATCCGGATTTAGTCGGGGAGCTCCAATGTGGGCTCCGGACACAGGATGGAAATTTTTTTTAAAAAAAAAAAGGGACAACAAAAGAGAAGACGACACTCATTTTCTTGTCTATAAGAATTTTGCACATTTAGATCTAACATAACTTCGTTATAAAAATGACTCATATATATCCCTATTGTTATACAAATGGCTCACAGATGTGTCAAAAGGATCATATAAACAGATAACGGTAGAGGTATATGTAGGCCATTTTTATAATGGTAGGGATATATGTGTTCCACTTTTGTAATAAGAGGTATATCAACTCTGAATGATAAAGTTGAGAATTATATGGGGCTATTTTCCCTTAATAATAGAGTATTTTTCCTAAATAATGGATTATTGATTAAGTGAAATGTTTACACATGTAAAATTATAGTCCGTTGTAGATTTTTGACGTGCAACTTTTGGTATTTTTTGTGTTCATTACAGTATTTTATGTTGCGGTTTCTAAAATTTGATGAAACTTTTATGGTATTTCTGAATATTTTTCACGATTCCCTCAAATCTAACAAATATAATTCATGAAAATATTTGATGAAAATTAAATCACCTTTGATATACTTAAAAATATACTTGATAGACTATTTTGACCCTAGCCCAACCATTACTAACCTTTTCTTATTTTTTTCATTTTCTACTTCTTCCTTTTTTACTAATAATAGAATTGTTTAAAACATGGATTTATAGGGTGGGCAGGGTAGGTAGGGCTAAATGCCTTGATTGTTTAGACTTGTTGCTATATATTTGTCTTCTTGATGACCAATATATTGTTAAGAAATGTTAATTTTGGAGTTTTTAAAATTATAATTAAGAGGGAAATGGTCTTTAACTCCAACTAATTTAACTTGTAAGAGCCAAATGGTCTAAGTAGTTCCCCTAATTAATCAAGTTTATCCTTGAGTTGTAAAATTATTTGATGGTATACTCTATATATACCCATAATCTTTCTTAGCAATATATAATACTTTATTTGTCTCAATTTATACGACACTTAGTTCCAAAAGAATGACATATTTCTTTATTCAACAAATATTTAATGAAACTATCAACATTTTCTCATGTTGGGTCCACTTATTTGGCAAAAGTCCACAAATAAGTACTCTTTGTAACGGTAGTTTTGGAATATTGTAAAGTCTTCTCATATTTCTTAAATTATGTGCTCAAACAAATTGAATCGCATAAATTAAAACGGAGAAAATATTAAATAACAATTGTCAATTCTTGAAAATATGTTGTTATAAAATTCATCTTAATTAATTATGAAGACAATTGATCTTTGACTATCCCTAAATAACAAAGTTTATATAGACCAATCATTGTAAGAAGCAAATAGTAATTACTCTCCCTAGTTAAAACTAACCCAAATCTTACACTAATTTAAATTATTCAATAGTTATTTTTTTGTTACCATTCAAAATTTAAATGATTTCTTAAAAATAGAAAAGAACTATAAAAGTATTATTAGCTAGAAAAATAAAATAGGAAAATAGTCATTTTTCATGTATAACTAAGGGACCTATATATATGTCATGCATCCTTACTACAACTTCTACTTCCTACGTCTTCCTTCTCTTCTTTACTCCCAAGTGAAATATTAGGGGAAAACAAAGATATTGTTGAGGAGAATGTTGTCTGGTTCGAAATCATTCTATAGAAAAGTGTGGTGGATTCAGTCATGGGTTTCAAGATCGTTAAACCTTATATATGTACGAAAAACAAGTACAATATATATTTTAGACCCTAAAATGTCTAAATATATTCTGAATCCATCATAGATTAGATCGTTTGATCAATCAATTTATTGAGTGATTTCGGACCAGGCTTCATTCCCCTCAACTCTACGAGTTTTTCATCGATATTGTGCCATCCAAGCACTAGAATCATACATGTTTTTGTCTATAGTTTTGTATATCTTGTAGATATATTATCTTGTGTATATCCTGTGGATATATATACTGCTACTTCTTCTTCTTCCTCCTCTCTTTACTCCAAAGTGAAATATTAGGAAAACTCCAAGATTTTGTTGAGGAGAATGTTGTCTAGTTCGAAATCATTCTTTTTGAAAAGTCAGTGGTGAATCCAATTACAGTGTTTCTGGGTCGTTGAACCTTATATATTTACATAAAACAAGTACAATATATATATTCTACAATCTACGATTATCGTCTAAATTCTAGATCTGTCATTGATTAGGATTGATCAATCAATTTGATGAGTGATTTCGGACCAGGCTTCATTCCCCCCAACTCTAAGAGTTTCCATCAATATCGTCCCATCAAAACACTAGAATCATACAAGTTTTAAATTATTCATTTACAATATTAATCATGTCTTTTTTTTGTGTGTGTGTGTGTTAACAGCCAAAATCAGGGTGATTCAAATCAAAAGAAGAGATAGAAGCCACTATGGTATATTTACTATACTATTTATCATTATTCACTCAATTATCCTTTTCTTAAAATATAAAACAAAATTCACTTCTAGATTTTTAGGGTATCATTTATATATCTAGTGATATTGTTAATACTTTTGTGCCATTAATTGATTTAAATGTGAACAAAGAAAATTGGTATATATGCATTTGTTGTATTATTGATAAGATTTAGAATTATTGAAACAACCCCATTAAAGATCGAATCAGACTCAACATAGGTTATCAAAATGCTAATTAGAACATCAAGGATCGATATTCAACATATATATGACACCATTATATTCGTGATTGCAGGTGGTTAATGCTCTAGGTTGAGAACGTGGTGGCCAAGACAACTTTTTTTATAAAATCATTTCGAAAATCAAGTGTATATCTATGGAATATTTTTTTTTCATATTTTAAATTAATTAAAACTTTAGTCTCCCTTTTATAATCTTTCTATGTTTTTCACCAAATTCATTGAAAAATTAAACAAGGATTGTATACATGTAGTGTGAAAACATGACATGATTGGGCAAAAGAGAAAGTTTGGAATATAAACAAAAGTTGGGTTAGGTTTTCACGTTTTTATACAGTTATGAAGAAGATTCTAATTACTTTTAATAATTATAATACACCTTTACTTGTAGAGAGCTGCAAAGAATATCATGTTTTTTTTTAGAACTTTAGTTTTCTTTTCACTATTTCATATCAGTCAATGATGGCTAATACCTGCATGAGACTTTGAAGATATTTGACTTTACATTTTTCTTTGTACGTTTCAATTAGAAGTTTGAAGTTAATTAATTTATATTTGTGTTATTTTAAAATTCTCAAGAACTCTATATATATTAGAAATTTCTTCATTTCCAAAACTCAAATCTAAAACTTAATCTGGTTAAGATTGAAAAGACGTAGTCCAATATCTTACCATACTCATTGGTGAAAGATTTGGCTTTACTTATTACTTAACCTTTAGACACTCATCATTGAAGGTGTGGTTGGTCCGTAGGAAAAATTTAATTTTTCATATTTAGTTGATAAAAAAAAATTAAAAATATTTTATTAAAAGAAAAAAAAGTTTCATGAGTTACATTTCATGTCAAACATCTCCTCACCATACCTCACCACAAACCACTCCCCACCCCTCGCCAAACCGTTGATCCCTCATCCCCTCTCGCTCCCCCTCCCCTTCATATTATTTGTCTAGGTTATATATAATATTTTTAGGATAATATTTTCTGATTACTTATAAAAANATTTGTGTTATTTTAAAATTCTCAAGAACTCTATATATATTAGAAATTTCTTCATTTCCAAAACTCAAATCTAAAACTTAATCTGGTTAAGATTGAAAAGACGTAGTCCAATATCTCACCATACTCATTGGTGAAAGATTTGGCTTTACTTATTACTTAACCTTTAGACACTCATCATTGAAGGTGTGGTTGGTCCGAAGGAAAAATTTAATTTTTCATATTTAGTTGATCAAAAAAATTAAAAATATTTTATTAAAAGAAAAAAACTTTCATGAGTAACATTTCATGTCAAACGTCTCCTCACCATACCTCACCACAAACCACTCCCCACCCCCCGCCAAACCGTTGATCCCCCATCCCCCCTCGCCCCCCCCCCCCTCCATATTATTTGTCTAGGTTATATATAATATTTTTAGGATAATATTTTCTGATTACTTACAAAAAATACGGAAAAAAATAAGTAAGAAACTACACACATACCAAACACACCCTAAAACCTATAGCTATCTCCTTTTGTGAACTTTTTACTACAATGGTGGGGTATGTTGTGTCACGTTTGCATGAAAATCTAATACTAGCTAGACTATCATGTGTCTTTGCTCTAAACGTTAATTAATCTTGTCTTGTCACCTATACCTCTATAAGGTTTTCAACTAAACTTTCAGTTAGTCAGAGAAGATAATTAATTAATCCTGTAGGGGATGAGTAGTGGGGTCAAACCTTAGACTTTAATTTGTCTCGGATTTTGAAAAATCATTCATATTAATTAATTAATAAGTGACGAATTCAAAATTTAAGTATTAAAGTTTGAATATAAAATATAACTCGACTGTGAATGAAGAAAAATCAGGGTGTGATATATAGATATATAGAGGAGAAAGGTATCTAATTTTAAAATACAAAAAGTGTATTCGAAATTAAGTGACATTACAAAGGGGCGTCTAGTATAACTAATTCTTAGTATTGAAAGAGAACATTGATTCCCATGTAGGCTTTGGAATTTTATTGGTCAAATCGGGCTAACCCATCATTTTGATGGGCCTTAAAATAGCCAACACAATTCATCACTATAAAGGGTATGAGTTGCGTCGGGCCGGACCAGCTTAAGGTGTATGAGAACTGACAAATAATATTGACGTGCTTTTTAGAAATAAAATATAATATTGATTTAAGTAAATTCAAAGATCCTCAACATGAAGATTCAACTCCATTTATAGAGAGGAATTATTCCCTCTTAACTCTCAATGAATAACAAATTAAATGACATTCAAGAGTAAAAAGAGTATCGTCGTACACTCCGTCTTAGTTACGAGTTGTGTCATTTGATGACTCCTTGATTCAAGATAATATTAGCAATTTCATCGTTAACTTTCATATCAACAATTTTATCTCATGTCAAAATGAGTTAATACATACTAAGGAAAAAAGAAATATTTTTCTCTTTTCTACAATTTCCTTTTTTTTTTCTTGAGTTTTCCTCTGCTTCTAATGTGGAAAGAAGAAGAGGAGGATGAGGATGAGGAGGAGGAGACTAAACTCTATATCAATCATTCTGAGAATTAAATCTCTTATTTGACTCAAATTCCTTCTTTGAGTTTCCTTCCAAAATTGATTGTTTCTTCGAGGGTTGGAAGCTTCAAACAAGAGGTTGAGCTATTCATTTTCATTGATTTGACTTCACTTTATTTAAAATTAAAGGTAGTGGTCGGGTAGGCAGTGAAGGCTCATTTAGTAGACCGTGAACGAGGTTCAATTTAGCTCAAATCTTTTTTCTTTTTCGACCATTTTTCCTTCGTTGCCTTAGATATTTATCTCACGTTTATCTTTCTCATCAGAGACTCACCCCAAAGTACCAACACCTTCATCAGTGATTTGTGCCATCATTGCACACTTCGAAACTGTTGCATCTAATTATTTGCGGCTTGATATCCTTTAAAGTCATTGAGAAACTTGTTGATAGCTCTCCACATCCCATGAAGAACCTCCAACTTTGCTATGCCTTTGGGGATTCTCATATTGATCTACATAGCAGATATATATTAGCTCGTCCCCTCTCTTCGATTCACTGCAACGATCAATTTAATTACAATAAAATTACTCACTACATTTAACACAAAAAACAAGGTAACTTTTTATATCGACAAATACATATTAGGGAACTTTCTAAATCACATTCACTGGTTCTAAAGATATACTAAGTAAAGGAAAGTAGATATAAGTGGAATCACTGAAATGGGTTATTACTAAAGGAGTAAGAAGTGTTTCTTGATTCAACAAAGTCAAAACTTGATCGATATATATAGAACATTGAAAATGAAGTGTGCATGCAAGTGACACTCCTAGTCTCACCACAGTTTTGTGCAAGGATCATGATGATCGTGTTTTGAAATATACAAACAAACAAAAAAGCACGATCCTCGTGATCTTTGCATGAAACTCTCGTGCAGAGCGTCATTTGCCATTTCAACAGTTACACTTTGTCATTTTCATCAACATTTCGTCCAGATGCATTCATGCTTCAGACTCACTATCCTATAAATATCGTTCAGATGTTAGATATGTTTGACTAAGCAACATTCATTACTCCAAGCAAAAAAATGTTTTTTTAATTCTTATTTTTTTTAGCAAGAATACTTTTCTTGCTAGTATATCTCATTAAGTAATAAAGTGATTTCAATGCCTTCCCTCTGTCCCTGAACATGTGTAGTCTAACCTTTCTCTTTTTCGCCAGAGACTCACCCCAAAGAATCAGGGGCTTTGTCAGATGAAACTTTTATTTTTACATTTGCTATCACTTTTTCTTTACTAGGTATAAAATTTAATGAAATCTTGCATTTTGTTTATTAAATGGTCCGAACAAGGTACCTCAACAGTTGTACATCCTTAACATGTAATTTGTCATGGGGTTTACAAGTTGCACAGTGACTTTAGAAGACATTAGACCGCAAAGCTGTATTCAGACAAAATAATTTCGAGGTGTGTAAAGATAGCATGAATCACTTCAAAATTATTATATGATGAAGGTGCTAGTAGCGACTATCTAGTGAAGAAGAGAAATGTGAGACTATCGATATCTAGGGTAGAGAGGAGGTGATGGTATCAATTGGAGATGTTTGGTTCATTTTTTCAAACTTCGATTCTATTTTTGATTCTTCATTAATGTATACCGAATTCAATTCAGTTTGTTTTTTTTTTAATTTGTTTTATTGGTATGAGCCTGATTAATAGACTATTTTTCTTCTTGTAAAATGGGCTACTATTTTAATTAAAAATGAGTTATTCTAACTTAATTCGAAATGGGGTGAAAACGTATATCTTTCTACAAGCGAAAAGGATAAAAAAATATGAAATAGGAATAATCGGGAGTGCAGGGAGAAAAACACATCTAAAGTATCTCGATTTCTTGAGTTTCATACTTAACTAGTAGGTGTGTATGTTTTCTTCTTGAACTATCACCACTTACTTATCAAAACACACCTCAACTATTAATTATTTGAATTTTATACCTAAATTAATTGCTAACCATTCCCTATGCCGCCGCCCAAAGCGTCTCTTACTTCTAGCAACTCAGCAAGTAATGCATACTATTGGAAAAATGGTATGGGCTTGGGTTGGACTTGGGTTGTAAGTGGATGTGAATTTTTTGGGGGTAACTTCACTTTTTGAACTTATGTTATAAAATTTTAGTTAAATCAAAACATTGATATCCTAAAATCAAGAACCAATTTAATGTACTCAATTCATGAGAATAAACAGTTTCTTAATATCTTATAGGATCCCTATGGAAAACCTCTATTAACAATGAGGTCCATCAAAATTTTCATGTTTATAAGTTTTAGTACACTTTTCAGGCTTCTAACTATTGTTCAGATTTTTGAATATATCAATTTGATAACCCTTGAGTTTTCATATTTATTCCCTAAAAATATACAAATCAAATACAAAAAAAAAAAAAAACACTTACTCAAATTAATTGGATAACCCTTGAATTTTCAACTCCATTTTGACTTGTAATGACCCTAAAGGTCATTTTTGGAAATTTTCATAAAATGACCATTTTACCNTGGAATAGTTAAAGTTTAAGATGTAAATTGAGAATTAGGGGTGTCAAAAGTGAGCCCAAATATAGGTAATCCGCCCATAAGTTTAAGGGTTGGGCTCAAGATAATTTGAATTGAGTTCAATCTCAACTCATTCAAGTTTTAACTCATTTCAAGAAAATTCTCAATTGAGCCCAATTTAATATCCAATTTCAACCCATTAAAAAACGTTTTATTTGCATTAGTGTAATGTGTATTCTCATATTGAAGGTATGAATTACTATCCATTTTATATTTTCTAGGATTTATCTATCCAGTTGTAACTTATTTTTATTATTTTCTTGAATTGAAATTCAAATTACATATGGTTATAAAAGTTAAATAACAATATGTTAAAATTATTGAGATTAAGCGTGTCAAATTGGAGGGGGAGGGGGGGTCATGACCCAACCTGATTTTTAGCCCATTGAGCCCAAAGTAAATTTGAACGGGTCGTAATCCAACGCAATTTTTATTTCAACCCATTTTAATATCCCCAATTTCAACCCAACCCGCCCATTTAACACCCCTAATTTATATACATGTCTGAATAGGAGTACGAAGAAGTTAACCAAATTCATAGAGCAAGAGGCCAAGTGTAACGGGTAGTGTCATGCGATGACTCTATCTTTGGGTGTGGAAACTTTGGTCCAATTTTGTTCCTTTGAGATGGATCATATCTCCTACCTCCGGTGTATAACTATTGTTTGCTTTTTGAATATAAGATCATATTGAATGTGGTTACTTCAAGCCAACTCAATTGATAGTGCCCCAATTTTTATATTACATATCAAAACTACTAAAGGTCGTAATTGGAAATTTTCATCATGGTACAATTTCGAAGAAATAGGTAATATATAAGTAAGACACTATTAACAATTTCAATATTAATTTTCATATCAACAATTTGATCTCATATCAAAATGAGCTAATACATACTAAGAAAGAAAGACTCATGAACTCTATATCAATCATCCTGAGAATTGAATCCCTCACTTGACTCAAATCCTACACTTAAGATTCCTTCCAAAATTAATTGTTTTCAAGGGTTGGAATGTTATTAATTGGTTCATCAAGTTTTAAGTGACAAATCCAATTCAGGTTCATATGCATATTTTTTCTTTTTCGTCATTTCTCCTATGTGGCCTTAAATATAATCTCACGTATAACAATTCCTCACCAGAGACTCACCCCAAAGTACTAGCACCTTCGTCAGTGATTTGTGTCATCATTGCACACCTCGAAACTACTACATTTGAAACATTTGCGGCTTGATATCCTTTGAAGCCGTTGAGAAACTTTTTGATAGCTCCCCACATCCTGTGGCGAACCTCCAACTTTGCTACGTCTTTTGGGATGCCCATATCGATCTACACAACAAATACATAGTGGTGTGTCCCCTCTCTTCGATTCAACTACAATGATTAATTTAATTTCAATAAAATCACTCAATGAATTTAACAAAAAGAAAAGTAAGGTAAATTTTTATATCAATAAAAACATATTTGGGAACTTTCTGGACCACCCTCACAAGCACCGGTTCTAGAGTTCTGTGTAGGGATTATGAGGATGACACTCCTTAGTGTCACGAGAGTTTTGTGCAAGGATCATGAGGATCGTGCTTTGAAATATACAAACTAAAAAAGCACAATTCTCGTGATTTTTGCACGAAACTCTCGAGTGTCACTTGCCTTTTCATTTGTTACGACTTTGCCATTTTCACCAGTATCTCGTTCAGGTGCATTCATGTTTCACTCTCACTATTCTATAAATATCATTCATGGACATACTAGATCAAGCAACATTTATTATTATTAGCAAGAAGTTCTTTTCTGAAAAAAATAAAAAGAATGCTTTTCTTACTAGTATATCTCATTAAGTAACAAATAACTCATTTCCAGATATTCCTATGTCTTCCTTCTATCCCTGAACATCTGTAGTCTAACTTTTCTCTTTTTCACCAGAGACTCACCCCAAAAAATCAAGGGCCTCATCAGATGAAATTTTTGTTTTTAGATGTGCTATCAATTCTCCTTTACTTGATATAAAATTTAATGAGATCTTACATTTTATTCATCAAATGGTTCCAATAGGCAAAGAATTCAGACATAGCAATTTCAAGGGGTACAACGATGGCATGAATCACTTCAAAAATATCATCTGATGAAGGTGTTGGTACTTTGGAGCGACTCTCTAGTGAAGAAGATAAATGTGAGACTATCGATATCCAAGGTTAGAGAGGAGNAATTTAATTTCAATAAAATCACTCAATGCATTTAACAAAAAGAAAAGTAAGGTAAATTTTTATATCAATAAAAACATATTTGGGAACTTTCTGGACCACCCTCGCAAGGTACTAGAGATATACCGAAGAAAAGTTGATTTAAACGGACTCACTGAAAATGAGTTATTAGAGAAGGAATAACAAGTGTTGCTTGATCCAGCATATTCAACACTGATAGATATATATATATATATATATATATATATATATATATATATATATAGAACAAAAAAAATGATGTGTACATGCAAGTGGCACTCCTCAATCTCACGAGAGTTCTGTGTAGGGATTACGAGTATGACACTCCTCAGTCTCACGAGAGTTTTGTGCAAGGATCATGAGGTCGTGCTTTGAAATATACAAATTAAAAAAGCACAATTCTCGTGATTTTTGCACGAAACTCTCGTGCAGAGTGTCACTTGCCTTTTCATTTGTTACGACTTTGCCACTTTCACTAGTATCTCGTTCAGGTGCATTCATGTTTCACTCTCACTATTCTATAAATAGCATTCATGGATATACTGGATCAAGCAACATTTATTATTATTAGCAAGAAATTCTTTTCTTAAAAAAACAGAAAGAATGCTTTTCTTACTAGTATATCTCATCAAGTAACAAATAACTCATTTCCAGAGATTCCTATGTCTTCCCTCTATCCATGAACATCTGTAGTCTATCCTTGAACATCCGTAGTGATCTAACCTTTCTCTTTTTTACCAGAGACTCGCCCCTAAGAATCAGGGGCCTCATCACACGAAATTTTTGTTTTTAGATGTGCTATCAATTTTCCTTTACTTGATATAAAATTTAATGAGATCTTACATTTTATTCATCAAATGGTTCCAATAGGCAAAGAATTCAGACATAGCAATTTTAAGGGTACAACGATGGCATGAATCACTTCAAAAATATCATTCGATGAAGGTGTTGGTACTTTGGAGCTATTCTCTAGTGAAGAAGATAAATGTGAGACTATCGATATCCAAGGTTAGAGAGGAGGTGATGGAGAAGATAAATGTGAGACTATCGATATCCAAGGTTAGAGAGGAGGTGATGGCATACACTGGAGAAAGGTAGTTAATCTTGCGCTGGCAATTCATTTTTTCGAACTTCGATTCGATTTTTTGTTTTTCGTTCATGTATTCGAATAACGAAACAAATTAGATTCGAATTTTTAGTATAAGCATGATTAATGGAATATTTTTCTTCTTATAAAATGGGCTATTATAATTAAAAATGAGTTATTTTAAGTTTTGTGTACCAAAGTTTTATTTTACTCTATATTATAATAGTAAATGTTTGAGGAGCTTAAGGCCAGTCGACCAATTGACCGATTTACCCTTCTCCCCAAATTTTCTCTATTTTATATTTAGTATTTATTTATTTATTTATTTATATTTTAGTATATTATGTATTTAAAAATGAAAAAAAAATTGTACTATAAATTACAATATTTAGTATTTCTTCTTTTGCTTTCTTTTTTACTATATTATATTTAAAATTATGAAAAAATAGTACTAAACTTTCCAATAATTAACAACTTAAAATATTTAAAAATATATATATTAAATTGATTCACTTTCGAAATTTCATCTGTACCACATAAATTGAGACAGGGGGGGTAACATATATTACTCTAAGGTAACATATATTATTTAAAAATTATGTTAACTAAGAATACCATAAATCACAATAATTAACAACTTAAATTATTCTTAAAATATATTAAAAATTAATTAACTCATAAAATTTCATATGTGCTACATAAATCACAATAATTAACACCTTTATTTAAACAAATATATTAAAAATTGATTAACTCACAAAATATCACATGTGCCACAGATATTATTTGAAAAGTACGTTAAAAATAGTATAAAAATAGCTAACAACAAAAACTATTTAATAATTTAATTGACTCTCCTGATTCTAATTGTGTTATATAAATTAAAATAAATAAAATAATATATATTGGGCCCAAGCTTGCCCGAGTTTTTATATCCAGTTAGTTTTATAGATGTTTTCTTTAATCTATATTTTATTGCACAACATTTGATATATAGAAATACAAGCTTGCCTTGACTTGCACTTTAGTCTTAACTTAGTCATTGGATCTATGTCGTATGCATCGGTCAGTTCGGGTTGATCTTATGCATTATTGGTCCAATTTATTGTTTTTTAATTTTTAATTAAATATGTTATATCAATAACCAAATCAATAAGATATTTTTTATCAATTTTTGGTTTATCGATTTTGGTCCTTAAGGGTTCAATTTCAGTTTAACCAATAAGAAAATGCTTATAAAATAAATATTTTACTTCGCCAACAATTTGACGTGACAATATAATGATGTAACTTTATAGAACGCGCATAAAATAAAACAATAATAAATAACATGAAATGAACTATGCAGGTGCAACATAGAGAATTTAAGAGGAATTAGGTTCTTGCTTTAGATTTTGACATTTTGTGTAATGTGAAGTTGTGAACTGAAAGTCATTGTGCAGTCATGTGAATTGAAGACTATAGGGCAAAGGCAGTAATCAATAAGGTACTGATATTAGTATTTAATATTTATATAGGGTAAAGTAATAAATTACTATCCTGGATATCGATTTACCTGATAACCTAATATCAAAAAAACAAAACCAAATCGATAATCTGCGCCGATAAATTTTTTAATAAAACATGTTAATCCAATAGCCCAATATCAATCACGTATAGCATTTGTTCGGTTCGAATTTTGCACACCCCTAATCACTATAATTCAAATGTGCAAAATTATTAACAAATACTACTAATTAATTATAAAATTTTACTTAATTTTAAAGCACTAAAATACAATTTGGGAAAGTTCTCTCATTTTGTTTGCTTAAACAATAAGAGACTACAAAAGGCAGAGAAATTCAAAAGCCTTTGATATCTAATAACATAAAAGAATTATATTACTGATCAATGCTACTTAAAGGTCGTAATTGGAAACTTCCATCATGGTACAATTTCGAAGAAATAGGTAAGATATAAGTATGACACATATTACAAGGAGTATATGCAATTCCAACTTTGATTCAAGTCAATGTTAGCAATTCAATGTTAACTTTTATATCAAATATTTGATCTCATGTCAAAATGAGTTAATACATACTAAGAAAATAAGAAGGAAAAAGTTAAATCTTTTTCTCTTTTCTATAGTTTTCTTCCTGGGTTGGAATCTTATTAATTGAATTGTCTTCAATTAGTGTTTTAATGAACAACCCCAATTTAGGCTTACATATTTTTCCTTTTTCATCATTTCTCCTACGGAGCCTTGAACATCATCGTATGTTTATCTTCCTCACCAGAGACTCGCCCCAAAGTACCAACACATTCATCAATAATTTGTGTCATCATTGCACACCTTAGAACTGCTACATTTGAATTATTTGTGGCTTGATATCTTTTGAAGCCGCTGAGAAACTTTTTAATAGATCCCCACATTGTGTGACGAACCTCCAACTATGCTACATATTTTGAGATGCCCATATCGATCTACGTAACATAACAGATATATAGTAGCACGTCCCCTCTCTTCAATTCCACTGCGATGGTCAATTTAATTTCAATAAAATCACTCAATGCATTTACAAAAAGAAAAGTAAAGGAAAATTTTTATATCGACAACAATATATTAGGGAACTTTCTAGACCACCCTCACAAGCAATGGTACTAGAGTTATGCCAAGTAAAGAAAAGTTGATTTAAATGGAATCACTGAAAATGAGTTATTAGTGAAGGAATAGCAAGTGATGCTTGATCCAACATATCCAACACCTGATCGATATATATAGAACAAAGAAGTGTAGTGCACATGAAAGTGGCACTCCTCAGTCTCGCAAGAGTTCTTGCCGGATCACGAGGGTGGCACTCTTCAGTCTCACAAGAGTTTTGTGCAAGGATCACGAGGATCGTGCTTGGAAATAAACAAACTAAAAAAAAGGAAAATTCCCGTGATTTTTGCACGAAACTCTCGTGTAGAGTGTCACTTTCCTTTTCATTTGTTACGACTTTTCCACTTTCACCAATATCTCATCCAGATGCATTCATGTTTCACTCTCACTATTCTATAAATATCATTCAGATGTTAGATATACTGGACCAAGCAGCATTTATAACTATTAGAAAGAAAAAAACTTTTAAAAAATAGCAAGAATGCTTTTCTTACTAGTATATATCATTAAGTAACTAATAACTCATTTCCAGAGATTCATGTCTTCCCTCTGTCCCTGAACATCTGTAGTCTAACCTTTCTCTTTTTCACCAGAGACTCACCCCAAAGAATTAGGGGCTTCATCAGATGAAATTTTTGTCTTTAGATGTGCTATCACTTTTCCTTTGCTTGATATAAAATTTAATGAGATCTTACATTTCATTCAACAAATGGTCCCAACATGCAAAGAATTCAAGCATAGCGATTTGGAGGGATCTAGTGATGGCAAGAATCACTTCAAAAATATCATCCCGTGAAGGTGTTGGTACTTTGGAGCGATTCTCTAGTGAAGAAGATAAATGTGAGACTATCGATATCCAAGGTTAGAGAGGAGGTGGTGGCATCAACTGGAGATGGGTGGTTTATCTTAGCTTGGGGTGGTTGTTGAGTTCATTTTTTTCAAATTTCGATTTGATCTTTTATTTTTTGTTCATGAATATCTAATAACAAAACAAATTTGATTTGGTTTTTTTAGTATAAGCCTGATTAATGGACTATTTTTCTTATAAAATGGGCTACAATAATTAAAAATGAGTTATTTTAAGTTTTGTGTACCAAAGTTCTATTTTAGTTTTATAGATGTGCATAATCTCTTGTTTAATACTTCCCTGCACAACGTTTGGTATATAGAAATACAAGCTCGCCTTGATTTGTAATTTAGCCTTAGCTTAGTCATTGCATCTATGTCTATTAGGGGTGTGCATCGGTCTGTTCGGTTCGATTTTATGCATTATAAGTTCGATTTATCGATTTTTATTTTTTAAATACGCTAAATCAATATCGATATTTGGTTTATCAATTTTGGTCCTTAATAGTTCGGTTTTGGTTTAATTAATCAGAAAATTCTTAAAACAATAATATATGACTTTTCCAATAATTTGATGTGACAAAACAATGATGTAACTTTATAGAACGCTCATAAAATAAAAATAATAATAAATAACATGAAAATAACTATACAGGCGCAACGCAGAGAAATTAAGAGGAATAGGGTTCTTACTTTAGGTTTTGACATTTTGTATAGGGTGNCAGTTCATTTTTTTCAAATTTCGATTTGATCTTTTATTTTTTGTTCATGAATATCGAATAACAAAAATTATTCGATTTGGTTTTTTTAGTATAAGCCTGATTAATGGAGTATTTTTTTTATAAACTGGGCTACTATAATTAAAAATGAGTTATTTTAAGTATTGTGTACCAAAGTTTTATTTTAGTTTTATAGATGTGCATAATCCCTTCTTTATTAATACTTCCCTGGACAACGTTTGGTATATAGAAATACAAGCTCGCCTTGATTTGTAATTTAGCCTTAGCTTAGTCATTGCATCTATGTCTATTAGGGTGTGCATCGGTTAGTTCGGTTTGATTTTATGCATTATCGGTTTGGTTTATCGATTTTTACTTTTTAAATAAGCTAAATCAATATCGATTTTTGGTTTATTGATTTTGGTCCTTAATGGTTCGATTTTGGTCTAATCAAGAAGAAAATTCTTAGAAAATAATATATGATTTCTCCAATAATTTGATGTGACAAACAATGATGTAACTTTATAGAACGCTCATAAAATAAAAATAATAATAAATAACTATACAGGTGCAACGCAGAGAAATTAAGAGGAATAGAGTTCTTACTTTAGGTTTTGACATTTTGTATAAGGTGAAGTTGTGAACTCAAAGTTATTGTGAAGTCATGTGATTAGGGGTGTCAAAATGAGCCCAAATATAGGTAACTTGTCCAAAAATTTATGGATTGGGCTCAAGATATTTGAGTTGGGTTCAATCTCAACCCATTCAAACATTATTCCATTTTATAAGAATTTTCAATTGAGCTCAATTTAATCTCCAATTTCAACTCAACCCATTTTAAGACTTTTTATTTGCATTGATGAGATGTATGTTTCTATATTGGAGGTATGAATTACTATCTATTTTATATCATCTAGGATTTATCTATCCATTCGTAACTTTTTTTCAAAAAAAAAATTTTGAGTTGAAATTGAAGTTGACTATAAAACTTAAATAACAATATGTTAAAATTATCGAGATTAAGCAGGTCAAGACCCAACCCGTTTTTAGCCCATTTGAACTAGCCAAAGTATACTTGGGTGGGTCAGGACTCAACCCGATTTTTATTTCAACTCACTTTAGAATCTCTCATTTCAACTCAACCCGCTCATTTGACACACCTACGTGTGATCAATTGAAGACTATAAGGCACATGCAGTAACCAATTAGGTACTGTAATTAATGTTTAAAATTTATATAGGGGTAAAGTAGTAAATTATTATGATGGATATCGATTTACCCAATAACTCAATATTAAAAAATCAAAACGGAACCGATAATTCAATAAATTTTTTTATAAAATCAATTAAAACATGTTAACCCGAATAGCCCAATAGCAATGACCAATAACATTTTTCAGTTAGATTTATCAATCGGTTCAATTTTTGCACACCCCTGTCTATAATCCAGATGTGCAAAATTATCAACAAATCTTACTAATTAATTATAAAAAGACACTTATTAGCATGATTCTCTAGCAACCCGCAACATCTTTCTCTTCTAGCACTATATTTTATAAACTTCTTTTTACGGACACTTCAAAATGCCTTCTATAGACAAATTCATATAAGTGGCAATATCAAAATAAATTCTTTACATTAGTTTTTCCCTTGCTAGACTCCGTATTGTTTAAATTATTTTTGTTAAAATACCATTATATAATTGCAGGGTATACAAAGCATTGTTGTAAACATTGATTTTTGTAAAGATCATCGAATTTGATGAACACAAAAGAGAAAGTTACTATTACCCGTCAGAATTGTATTTTACCTATATTATTTTACCTTTTAAAACAGTTTTACCCTTTTAACTCTAATACCTTTTAATTAAAAAAATAGAAAAATGATCAGTTTATTTTAAAATTAAAAAAAAATATTATAGACTGTTTAAATTTCTTGCTAAATTCTGACTAAATTTTCTGGCAATTTTAGCATTATTGTCACACCCCAATTCGGATGTGATGGCACGTGTCCATTTCCCACCGGACACGTCAGCCTAACCCAACCACAACGATAGAGAAGTAGAAATATGAGAATAAAAGATAATAAATAAGCGGAAGACTTTAATTAAGACTCAACACTATCCAGAATTTGGTTGTCACATGTACAAACCTCTAAATACAGAATTCGAATAACAATATACAAGTCTCATAGTATAGTTCTCGAATAGAACAAAACTGAAAGTAAAGATAACTCAAGGGCACGTCTGGAATGAACCGCTACCTCTCGAGTATGTCCCGAAGCTCAATCTGCTAAAGAAAATACTAAGCCGAATCTGAGAGAGAGCTGTCAACCTACACAATTGTGTAGAAGCAAGGGTGAGTACCGAAAACCACAGGTACTCTCAAGTAACTCTAAACTAAGCAAAACTAGCAGCTATAAACAACTCCTTTCAATCCCAACCGAACCACCGAAACTTCAATCTAGCAGCAAACCAACCAACCTATACTAAACAGATCATATTCAACAGCTAGAACCAACAGTATATCCTCATCAACCTCAGATCAACAAATAAGAGCAAGTAGATCAAATTTCACATAAGATGGGTAAAGCGATACAATCCACACATCACAGACAAAGATAAGGCAAATGCGATGCAAAATGCAATAATGATGTCATGTAGTCGTGATGCATGTCTGTCCTATGATACACATCTGTTGACGTAATCAGTCCGCGCTGAATACTCAAATCAGAACCCATGGGGGCCACACATGGACCATGTATCACCGTCGGAACCAGATCCCATCGGCATCCAAATCGCTAACCGGAGCTAGTCTATCTCATATATCTCTAGCCGGAGCTAGTCTCAACTGTATCTCATATCCATCCATCCTCATATCAGTGTCTCAGAACTCATGCAACAGATAGTTCACACATAGGATGAATAATGAATATGCACATATCATCAATCACAATCATATCACGATCACATCATAGTATTACACATCATCTGTCTCAATCACAACCATATCACGACCACATCATAGTATTACACATCACCTGTCTCAATCACAACCATATCACGACCACATCATAGTATTACACACCATCTGTCTCAACATCAATGTCGATATCAATCATAGCCTACTCATGCTCTTCTATCCCCTCAATATCAGTTATCACGTGACTTATTCAACAAATTCAAGTCACATATAACACATTTAGCTCGTTTTATTCCCCATCTTTCATTTACAACAATTTCAATCAACAAATAAAACTCATCCTCAATCCCCATTACTCCCCAACACAATTAGGAAAGTAGTCATGCGTAGTCTAAGAGTTTCACAAAGTTTGGAAGCCACTTGCCTTAAAACGAACTCCAAAAGTTACTTGACTTGAGCCTTTCCTTCCCGAGTATAATCCGGACCACGATAATCTATTCAAACAATTATTCACAATCACAATTCGAGTCCAATGACACCAAAATCAAGAAATTTAGGGAAAAAGGGCAAAACGGTCCAAAAGTCTCATACCGGAAAACGATACCCAAATCTGGAAATTTTTGATGTAAAATGATCCTTAAAGTATTTGGAAGCTAATGGTGAAAACCAATTTGAAAACGGAGTTGAAATCAATTCACAAACTCAATTTGAAGGAAAATCCACGTTCTTGAAGAAGCCTAAAATATTCGGATCCGAAACCCCGACTCGAAAATGAAATATCTCTTGAAAAACATCTTACCCATGCTTAGATAAGTTCAAATATGAAATTTCATCAAAAACGGAGTTAAGATCGACCTTGAAATTCTCAATTTATCAAACTTTAACTTTACCGGGAAAGTCCAAATTGTACGCGGTTAATATGATGAAAATAATCGATGAATCAATAATTTTATGTTAAAATCAGTTTACCCATAACATAAGGATCGTAAATATACCTTTTTCATCAAAAAGGGAGTCCAAATCGATAAAACCCCAATTTTTCCCAAGAGATTTACGGATAGGAAAAAAAACCAGATAAAGAAATTATGAGAAAATGTCGAATTGAAGATTGAATACTAACCCTCATATTAATTCAAGAAGAAACCCGTAAGAATCACTCCATTCCGATCTCTAGAACTCCCGATATGCTCAAAATACCAAATGAACACAGTCTGAGATTTTTATAACAGTACATGGCTGTTATGCACCAGAAAAACAGCAGTTAATCTTTCACTAAAAAGGCCGTAATTTCCTCATACGATAGTGAAATGACCCGATTCTTTTTTGTAAATGTCTTAAATAATGATACGGACCTGCTCGTTCAATCGGAGCTCAATTTCATGCTCGTTTGCCCAGTCAAATATCATTTCTACTCGGTAAACAATTATTTCTTATTTGCGATAAAAGTCCAATCTCGGGTTAGCGAAAATGCACCAAAATTTGCAGATAAGTCCTATAATTCATGCTCAAAATTTCAGAACCTTCGGAATAATTTTTCGACCTTTAAAACTAATAATGAACCCTTTAGTTGCCACAATTTGCTGAAATAGTGTCAAAGCATCCAAGAAGCTTAAAAGCTCACCCAAAACTCATTTGGCACTTCCCGAACACAAACCAAATATGCTACTAGCTTGAAAATGACATTTCGGACTCAATGAAATCGTCGGAATTTGAATTCGAGGTCTCCTTGACCCGGTATCCGATAAGGCGTCAAGAAACTAACTTTAGGCTCAAAAACTCGAAACGCACTCGGGGCCTCTAAAAATTCAACCAAGACTCATTCTAGACTTAGAATCACCCCCTGAATCCAACGGTGCCCTCGGAATTCCATTTCGAGCACCGGAACCTCGTTTGTTGACCAAAGTCAACTCTTGATCAAAATTTCACAATTTTTGCAACTTAGGACCTCAAATCTTCGTTTTAATTCCAAATTCGACTCCGTAAATTCTCATAGACCTGTTTCGACATTCTAAAATTGCTGGAATCGACGGAAATCCGATTCGAGTCACGAAACTCCAAATGACTCGAAATAGCACTTTTAACCAAACTTTAACTCTTAAAAACTCAACTTTCCAAAAACTCAACTTTTCATCAATTTTCCTTCAAACCAACTTCGAAAATACAACAATTAGGACTCGGGGCAACTATCGAAAGGGGTAACACGATCATTTTATGAAAATTTCCAAAAATGACCTTTAGGGTCATTACATTTATCCTTTTTATATTACTTATCAAAACTACTAAAGGTCGTAACTGGAAACTTTCATCGTGGTACAATTTCGAAGAAATAGGTAAGATGTATGTAAGACACTTATTACATGGAGTATATGTAGTTCCAACTTTGATTCTAAGACAATATTATCAATTTGAATGTCAACTTTTATATCACAATTTGATCTCATGTCAAAATGAACTAATACATACTTAGGAAAAAATAAAGGAAAAAGTTAAATCTCTATCTCTTTTCTATAGTTTTTTTTTTTTTTTTTTTTGAGTTTGTTTTTGCTTCTAATGTGGAAAAATGAAGAGCAGGAAGAGCCTAAAAAATATTGAATCCCTTACTTAACTCGAATTCCTTTCAAAATCAATTGTTTCTTCCTAGGTTGGAATCTTATTAATTGGATTGTCTTGAATTGGAGTTTTAAGGGACAAATCCAATTTAGGATCACATAGTTTTCCTTTTTTATCATTTCTGCTATGTAGCCTTGAATATCATCACATGCTTATCTTCCTCACCAAAGACTCTCCCCAAAGTACCAACACATTCATCAATAATTTGTGTCATCATTGCACACATTCAAACTGCTACATTTGAATTATTTGTGGCCTGATATCCTTTGAAGCTATTGAGAAACTTTTTGATAGCTCCCCACATTGTGTGATGAACCTCCAATTATGTTACATATTTTGAGATGCCCATAACGATCTACATAATAGAGATATAGTAGCACGTCCCCTCTCTTCGATTCCATTGCAATGGTCAATTTAATTTCAATAAAATCACTCAATGCATTTAACAAAAAGAAAAGTAAGGTAAATTTTGATATCGACAAAAACATACTGGGAAACTTTCTGGACCACCCTCACAAGCAATTGGTACTAGAGTTATCCAAGTAAAAAAAGTTAATATAAATGGAATTACTAAAAATGAGTTATTAATGAAGGAATAGCAAGTGTTTCTTGATCCAGCATATCCAACACTTGATCGATATTTATAGAACAAAGAAAATGAAGTGCACATGCAAGTGGCACTCCTCAGTCTCTCGAGAGTTTTGTGCAAAATCACGAGGGTGGCATTCCTCAGTCTCATGAGAGTTCTGTGCAAGGATCACACGGATCGTGCTTTGAAATACAAAAAAAAAAAAGCGCAATCCCCGTGATCTTTGCACGAAACTCTTGTGCAGAGTGTCACTTGCCTTTTCATATGTTACAACTTTGCAACTCTACCAACATAGGTTGTGGTGCACTGGTGGGAGTGCTTCACCCTTAACCAGAGGTCTCGNTAACCTATGTAACTCCTAAGGCCATTTATCTTCACTATTTACTACACCATTATCTTCTTATTCATTGCTAGGAATACTTCTTCTAATATAAATAGTGGTGGTCTTCATTTGTTTTGACACACAATACACAAGAAAAATATAGAGTGCATAAAGTTTGTCAAAAAAAAGAGAGTTCTTATTAGTTGAAGAGGGTGTTCTTTTCGTGGAGCTTTGGACTCAACTCTTGTCCAGAGTTGTTGAGTTATATTTTGTGATTAGGTTATTGTATCCTGGAGGGGACAAGTCAAGAAGGACTACTGCTGGACCAGCGAAAAACATTTGCTGCAGTGGGCTTGAATCTCCTTAAAGAGAGCGAGATATCCGCGCCTCAGCCTTAAAGAGATTTTTATTTCTTCATTTTATTTTTGATTGTAATCTTGTAATTTTGTTATCTTGTAAGTTTTTCACTAACAATTTCAATGTTAACTATATCACAATTTGATTTCATGTCAAAATGAACTAATACCTACTTAGGAAAAAAAAGGAAAAAGTTAAATCTTTTTCTCTTTTCTATAGTTTTTTTTTTGTTGAGTTTGCTTTTGGTTCTAATGTGGAAAAATGAAGAGCAAGAAGAGCCTAAAAACTATTGAATCTCTTACTTAACTCGAATTCCTTCCAAAATCAATTGTTTCTTCCTCGGTTGGAATCTTATTAATTGGATTATCTTTAATTGGAGTTTTAAGGGACAAATTCAATTTAGGATCACATAGTTTCCTTTTTCATCATTTCTGCTACGTAGCCTTGAATATCATCACATGTTTATCTTCCTCACCAGAGACTCTCCCCAAAGTACCAACACATTCATCAGTAATTTGTGTCATCATTGCACACCTTGAAAATGCTACATTTTGCGGCTTGATATCCTTTGAAGCCGTTGAGAAAATTTTTTATAGCTCCCCACATTGTGTGATGAACCTCCAACTAGGCTGCATATTTTGAGATGCCCATATCGATCTACATAATAGATATATAGTAGCGCATCCCCTCTCTTCGATTCCATTGCAATGGTCAATTTAATTTCAATAAAATCACTCAATGCATTTAACAAAAAGAAAAGTAAGATAAATTTTTATATCGACAAAAACATATTGGGGAAATTTCTCAACCACCCTCACAAGCAAAGGTACTAGAGTTATACCGAGTAAAAAAAGTTGATATAAATGGAATTACTGAAAATGAGCTATTAGTGAAGGAATAGCAAGTGTTTCTTGATCCAGCATATCCAACACTTGATTGATATTTATAGAACACAGAAAATGAAGTGCACATGAAAGTGGCACTCCTCAGTCTCTCGAGAGTTTTGTGCAAAATTACGAGGGTGGCATTCCTCAGTCTCACGAGAGTTCTGTGCAAGGATCATGCGGATTGTGCTTTGAAATACAAACAAGAAAAAGCACAATCCCCGTTATCTTTGCACGAAACTCTTGTGCAGAGTGTCACTTTCCTTTTCATAAGTTACAAATTTTCCACTTTCATCAGTATCTCGTCCGGATGCATTCATGTTTCACTTTCATTATTCTATAAATATCATTGATCAGTTGTTGGATATATATTGGATCAAGCAACATTTATTATTATTAGTAAAAAAATATTTTCTAAAAAAATAGCAAGAATGCTTTTCTTACTAATATATCTCATTAAGTGACAAACAACTCATTACCAGAGATTTTTATGTCTTCCCTCTGTCCCTGAACATCTGTAGTCTAACATTTCTCTTTTTCACCAGAGATTCGCCCCAAAGAATCAGGGGCTTCATCAGATGAATTTTTTGTTTTTAGAGGTGCTATCATTTTTTCCTATACTTGATATAAAATTCAATGAGATCTTACATTTTATTTATCAAATGGTCCCAATAGGCAAAGAATTCAGATATAGCAATTTCAAGGGGTGCAATGATGGCATGAATCACTTCAAAAATATCATCTGATAAAGGTGTTGATACTTTGGAGCGACTCTCAAGTGAAGAAGATAAATGTGAGACTATCGATATCCAATGTTAGAGAGAAGGTGGTGGCATCAATTAGAGATGTGCGATTAATCTAGGGGTGGATGTTCGATTCATTTTCTTAAAACTTTGATTTGGTTTTTGAGTTTTTGTTAATGTATTCTGAATAATGAAACAAATCTGATTCATTTTTTTAGTTTGAGCCTAAGCCTTGATTAATGGACTATTTTTCCTCTTGTAAAATGGGCTACTACTTTAATTAAAAATGAGTTATTTTATGTTTTGTGTACCAAAGTTTAATTCAAAATGGGATGGAAAACACATATATATCTACCTGCGAAAAGGACTGAAAGCATGAAATGTTGGAAAAATGAGATTTCCAACATGAAATAAGTATAATCGGAAGTGAAGGGAGAAAAACACACCTAAAGTCTTGATTCTTTGAGTTTCATATCTGAACTACTAGGCGTGCTAGTTTCCTACTTAACTATCATAATTCATCGGCTATTTATGAAAACACATCACAACAATTAATTATTTGAGTTTAATACCTTAACTTTTAGTGTTGCCTCCCGAAGCATCTCTTACTTCTAGCAACTCGTCAAGCAATGTATACTATTGAGAAAAAAGGATGGGCTTGGACTTGGGTCAAGTGTAATTGGACATGGACTTTTGGGGGTACTTTTACTTTTCGAACTTATGTAATAAAATTTTGATTAAGTCGAAGAATTGGTATCCTAAAATCAAAACCACATCGAATATCAAAGTTTACAACTCAATCATTTTAATGTAATCAATCAGTTCATAAGAATTATAAATTCCTTTATTTTTTAACCCTTGTTTCTTGAACTCTCAACCCCAACTCAAAGGTCATAAAATATATAAATCAAATTTATAAACTAAGTTCATAAATAAACCCTCTCTTTTTTTTCCAATATTTTTTTACTTCTTTTGTTTCTCTTTTAATTTTTCAATCACTTAAATAGTAATTCAAACACTCTATGTATTCACTGTTTGGAGGAAACTCTTGGCTAACTTTCCATAGCCCATCTGCTGAGGACTTTGATACTTCCGGGTCGTCACAGTCAGTGGGCTCGGGTCGAAATTAAATTCGGGTCAGAAATGATATGCGTTTATGTAATTATTATACTCCCTCCGTCCCTTTTTTTAATTTTGTACTTGCATTAGGAAATGATGTAACTTTACCCTTCTATCCTTATTTAATTTTTTTGAAACTTAAGTTTTCAATCAATGAATATGAATTAATTTATTTTGATTAATTAATTTAATCAATGAACACGAATCATTTACTTAGCTTTTCTAAGTTTGTCAAATGTATATTTTCAAGGCTAATAAGTCACAAGGGTAAAAAAGAAACAATATGGTAATTTATGCATTAATTTTATAAAATGACAAGTATTATGGATCAACTATTTATAGAAATGGATGACATATAAAAAGGAACGGAGGGAGTATATGTTGTTTTTATCCCTTGCGTTTAATTTCTATTTACCGTACAACATGTTGGAATTTAAAGTTTATGAATTTTAAATTTATCACCACACTTTCAGCTAGTCTTAATTATTGTTTATAACTAAAAATATTTATACATATTTAATTTAACAAAATTATATAAATAAAAAATTTAACTAAAAATTATTGAGTTTATCATAAACTCATATCTAATTCTAACCTCAATGGGCGTGACTATCTATGGTTTTTGATATGAAAGACATGCACAACTGTCAAAATGGGGGGTGAGTTGTCTTGATGTGAAATAATAGTCTATTCGTTACTTTATGACAATGAGAATTAGAACTATTTTATTTAATTAAAGGGATATATTATATTATAAATATTAAAGCAAAGAGAGCTTGTTGCATGCAATAGGACTGGCCAGTTACATAATTGTTGCAAAAATTAAACTTTTTGAATATATAATTTCTAAAATATTTTTTCATATTGAGCTATTTATAAATATTGAAGGAACTATAAAAAAAAAATGGGATTTTAAAAATAATGTACTTTGTTCCCTCTTTGCTTTGTATGCTTGTCACTTTATTCTACTTTCGATATTGATAACTTCCATGGAGTCAAGAGTGATATCAAAGGGGAGAGAATAGAGCAATTATGAGTATAAATATCATCATTTTTTTCCTCAAAAGTATATAGTTTGATTTTAAAATGTGTCTGTAACTGCTATTTTATTGTATCAAAAATCTCGAAAAGACCCCCCAACGCCCTCAACCCCCACCCCCATCCCACCCTCACAAAAAAAATGAAAAACAAAGCATGAAAAAGGAAAGATAACTTTGCTTTTCCTTCAAAATTAAATAAAGCTAAAACGTAAATCTTTTCGATAAGGGCGGAAGATCTCATCCATCTACAACCCTCTTTACTAAATATCTCATCACAGCCATTGTCTGGTGGCATATCTTTAAATATATACGTAATTAGATAAACTATAGCTGCTAATGATAATTATGATCTAATAACTTATTGATGTCAGTTCCTCAAATGAATACTTGAACAAAGATGGAAATGTCAAATCTCAACATATTGGGCCAAGAAGCCTTAACCATCTATGGAATCATGTAATTAAATTTAGGCCCCACTTTTGGGCCCATAATTTTGGATTAGTATTGACCACGTGAGATGCATCTTTCAATTTTGTCAAATAGCTATCAATTCTTCCTTTAATGTTAAAGGTCCCCTCCCCTCTTTAGCATAAATTTGACTTCTTACCATAAAAAAAATCATATGGGATTTTCATGCCAATTTAAAGAGTAACATTAAGGCCTACTTGAACTTTTCCTTAATTGTTTTTAAGTGATTTCTATCAAAATAATCTCTTTTTTCTCTTTTATATATGAGAAAAAGATATCTTCACATGCTAATTTTGATACATTAAATATGTGATTTAGTTATTGAAAACAAATAATGTAAATGAGGGACAAAAATAAAAGAAACATATGAAATAGTTGCACTTATGCTTGCAATATCAATATATAGGTCCAACGCTAGTTCGATAAGTACAACCACCGTTTGATTTTGACACTCAAGCGGCACGTTCTATTTTTGATAACTTTCTGATATTTTAAACAATTCACTTATTTTAAAATATAATTTTTTTAAAAAAATCCAATAATTCACTTATTTTAAAATGTAAGAGCAGAGTAGAGTAAAATGAAACGAAAAAAGTAAAAATACAATTGGAAGTATCAAGAATGTCTTTTGCAACAAGTTCTTTTAAACTGAATTTTAGGTAGGAATTGTCACTTTCCACTAGGTTTGTCACAAGGGATAGAGCTAACAACATTGGAAAATGAAATTAAGACAAAAACTTTCATTGAGTTTGATTGAATATCTCACCCCTCTTGTTTTCTTTTATTTATTTTTAGCTTCACATCTCAACCATATCTTTAAATAATTGTGAATATATTTCAATTAAATACATTGAGTCAATTTTCACAAAAATCTTCTTCTCCTTTAATAGTATATCGGAGAATTTATAGCATGTTTGATAAAAAATTCTATAATAATTAATCTCTTATTAGTAATTTAATTTTATATACATACTTTGTCGGACCAATAGCATGATCTTCACTACTATAATCACAATTAACATTATTATCATGAAATTATAGTACTATTTTCTAACCAAAAATAGACCAAATAATTTGTTAGTGAAATATCCTACCATATATATATATATATATATATATATAAAATTCCTACAACCCTAGAAGCTCCAAAAGAACTAAATTTTTTGAAGACTCAAACGTGTTGGAAGACAACAAAAAAACCCAAAAAACATGTTGGAAGACAATTCACGTAATCTTCATTTTACAATATTACTTATTCATTTCAATTTATTTGTTCTATTTTGAACTTGTTACGAAGTTTAAGAAAGTAAAAAAATTGTTGAATCTTATTGTTTGTTCTATTTTAACTTGGTACAAAATATAAGAAAGTAAAAGAGACGGTTGAATCTGAAAATAGGGATTTAAAAATTATCAAAAAGAGAAAAAAAAATTGTAAATGAACCAAAATATAAAATATGACAAATAAAGTATTATTGCACTTATTAGTCAATGATTTTTAATTATTTTTCTCATTTGCAATCATTTTTTTCTGTTGTTGATTATATTATATTACTCCCTTTATCCCAATTTGTGTGTTACATTTTGTTTTTTTAGAGTCAAACAGTTTAAGTTTGACCGGAAATTTGCGCATAAAATCTTTAATTTTTTTGAAATAAAATTTATATATTTGTAAAGTACGTAAAAAGTACTATAACTCACAATAATGGACAATACAAAATATTTTTTAAATATATGAAAAATTTATGATCAAAGATAAACTTGTTTAAATCTTAAAATTCGAAATATGTCATATAAATTGAGACGGATGGAGTAATAGTTTAATAAAAAGCCATGCCTTAATCCAAAAAAAAAAAGGAATAAAAATAGAAATTTTCAATTCCATGTTGATCACCTTATCCAATGACATAAAAGGCAAGTTATATCCTCCACTCCATATATGTAGAGTAATATCCAATCAAATAAAGTACTACTACTTATTAAAAGGTGATATAATATAAAGTTTCAAACCATTAATTATTTCCCAATTAAGCAATACAATATTTTCTACTAGTAGTACTATTTTCTTTGTACTTGAAGTGGTTAAAATAAAATAATTCCATTTCCAAAAGTGGACACTCTTTTTTCTCCCTTTTTTGACTCCAAGTTTTCAACTTACACATTCTAAAAATGGCAAATCTTTAACAATTTAGCTTTGATTACAAATCCCAAATTGCCTTTTGTGGACACGAGAAACTTGGAATTTTGTGTAACACACAATCTTCTCAATTTTGCAGAATTATTTATTTTTAAAACTTTGTGTTTAATTTATTAATTAATTAAAATGAAATGAGTAAAAGAAAAAAACAAAGTCTTATTTATAATATTTTTGTAGTGATAAAATTATCTATTAAAAATAGAATTTAAGTTTCGTCAATTATTATTATGTTATCTTTTTTTATATTATCTTCTCATCAGATCACCTTTACATGATATCATCAATAACATATCTAATATAATTCATGTCGAGTGAAGTTTTAATCTTAAAGAAAATTTCTATAAAGGAATTTTAGTTAATTTAATAATATAAAAATTATCTTATACCAACGACTAATATAACTTAAATTCTAAAAAAAGAAAATATCTTTTGAAATAAAATGTCATTCATGATGCAACAATAATAACAACAATAACAATTCGGCTCCTCGCTCGTAACAAATACTAACACACGAAAATTACGCGATTAAGCAAATTTATACTATTTAATTATTCATCATAGCTATAGTTTGCTATAATTACCACTCGTGATTAACATTATACATTAATTACGTGGACTGATTTCGAGTTTGTATAATTAACCACGTTTATATATGTATAATTCACCACGTTTTATAATTCACAGCTAACAATTATTTGTTTGATTTGTATTTGTATACGATTGTTTGTATTTATATATGAAGATGATTTTCTTTGATTTTTAATTTTGTCATCATAGACATTCAATCTTTTTGTGTAACTTTTTAAGTTTGTATAAACGTGTAGTTTTTTGGATTTTGTTTAATATAATTTATATAATGTAATTTGTATAATTGTTTAAAGTTTGTACGTTTGTGTTTGTATTAATTTGTTATTTCGAGTTTTATTATTTTGGTATAATTCCCGACTTTATATTACTCAATTATACAAAAACACATGAATTATACAAACGTACATGTGAATTATACAAACGAGATACGAATTATACAAATTATTGTCCTCTCTCGCTCGCCTCTCTCTTCCCTCTCCCAATCTCGCTTGCCTCTCTCCTCCCTCTCCCAATTTCTCTCGCCGGAATATTCAAATACATATGTACAATATACAATTATCTAACCGATATGCATATACAATTCACCTCTCTCCCACTCTCTGCCCTCTCTCGCTCGCCTCTCTCCTCCCTCTCCAGTCTCACTCGCCACTCTCCTCCCTATAACCTGTAGCTACAAATCGTAATTAGCAAACTATAACTATGAAGTGTAATTAGGCTATTTTTGAGTGGCTATATGTGAAAGTTCCTCATTATTTGACTCTTTAATCGTCCCATACTAACTCAATTAATAATGATTCGATTTCTTAATCCACAACAATTATTAGCGGTTATTCTCCTCAATCGTTCGATATATTCAAAATAATTTTATAAATACTAACGAAGTCATAATATTAATTAAAGAGTATCAATATATATGACTAACCAACTTTTCTAAGATATTGAGAAATATAGAGTATACGCATATCTAACTTGTGCGTCAATCATGATAATTATAAAATATAGACAAAAATAGTGTAGTCTTTCATATTGAAATTCACTGGTTTGGAATAGTCCACGTAGCATTTTCTCAACCACTAGTCAAATAAAGTTAGTGTATACTGCCTTTGGGACTTCACAATTTTTGACAACTTTGGTTGTTTCTTCTACTATACAAAAAAAACACATTGTACATACCAAAATTATTATATTTTTTTGCAATTTCTCTAAGCATCTCAATTTCATCGCCTGTTTCTTTACATATCAAGAAAAAATAGCTTTTTTTATTTATTTTTTTTGGTTACTTTTTTAGTACAATTACTTGTAAAAATGATGTGGAATTGAAAGAAATGATAAAGTTTTGATTTTTAAGAGATATAAATGAGTTTGCTATGGATTTTTGGAAAAAAAGGTACGTGGGTATTTCTTGATTTGTTTTAATTTATAAGAATTAATACTTAGTTGTTATGTTTTCTTGATTAATTAGCCATAAAAATTTATGATTTGTGGTGAAAATAATTAATTAATGTGATGGTTTGTTCCTTCTTCTTCTTGTGGAGAAAGGGAATTATTTATTGTGTTTACGAAGTCAATCAACTGAGCTACAGAAATATTTCTGTATTTCGTTAGTTAATTTTGAATCATGGGTTTTTTCTTTAATATCTTTTTTTTTTAACTTGAAAGTTTTAGAATATGCTATAATGAATATTTTTTCTGGTTTTGTTAATATGTTTGAATTTATTTATACTTTTTGTAGAAGAAGTTGAAAAGTTCTTGATCAAGGGCTTTTTAAAAATCATCTTTTGATGTCTTTAAGACTGAAAAAGTTTTTTTTTTTTGTAGTTCATAACTATTGAAACTTGCTAAAAGACCAATCTTTTTTTCTTTTTTTTTTTGTTGAGTATTTTGTCTTATTTTTTGCAGTTAGTAACATTATGCATGAGCTAAATCATTGGTTTTGTTATATGTGATGATTTTTAATCAGAGTTGATTAGTTGATGAAATGTCTAGTTATTGATCTGAAAATCTAAATTGACATATCTTGAACCATTGCCCAACTAATTTGAATTTGCATTATTTAGGTCATCTGAGTGGTTAAGCTAGCACTGGTTTAAGGGCGAAGGATTTGAACCATCGCGTCAATCGGGGTAGTTAATAGAAGTATTAGTTCATGTGATGTTGTAATTTGATATATTTTGGTTGCTCAATTGGAAACTGCAGATAAGAGGAATCTTAGTACCAAGTTGTGCTGAATCTGAATCTATGATAAAAGAGAATGCATTAGATAAAGTAGCATATGCTTGCCATGTTTTTTATTTTGCTTTTATAATACTTTTCGATCTGTATTTGAAAAAAGAATGCGCCATAAAAGTAGCATATTCCAGATTTTGTGGTGTTGGGAAGATGGGGTTGTATTAAGAGTCTGCAGTGTAAGATGGTTCGAGTCGTGGAAGAAGTCACTATCTCTTTTGAAAAAGAATGCACTATAGAAGTAGCATATCACTTTGATATTGCTGATGACAGCTATAAAAAGGAAAGTTGTGGTGTAGAATGAACTATAGTTCAGGAAATGATAAAAGATGTTTCGAGAAACATTTCTAACGTAGTTTTATTTGTGTCGTCTCCCAGAGAAGATTTTCATGTGATTTGGTAGTTGTCATTTAAATACTTGTTTTGCATGGACTCTTTGGCTATTTACTGAAATTGGCTGAGATATATATATTTGTTTTTATCAGGCTTCATTACAAGCTGTAGTCTGTCTTGCTGATGACAAATTTCAACGACGATGATATTGATTTAGGACTTGCTCTAGGTTGCACCACCACTCGTAATGTTTATGCGAAGCTAAAAGACGCTGTAGGTGCAGGTGTAAATGCAAGCTCAACCGTGGATATGACATTTGCAGCATCTGATCCCCTATCGGAATTAGTTTGGTCCCCTCGTAAAGGTTTGAGCCTCAAATGTGCTGAGAGTGGCTTAGCTGACAAGAAACCTTTTCGTCTGTGGAATTTGGGACCAACCACTTTGATTACCGCACCATCACAAAGTGACAGATTTAAGGGGACTTATGATGAAAATGCTGCTTATGAGAAGATAATCGATCAAGAAAGGTTGGAGACCAATAAAATGGTATTAAAAAGTAGAAATGAAATTGGTAAGGCTATTGCCCGTTACATGTATTCAGTTGCACCATATATATGGCGGTGTTGCTCACGTTTATTTTCTTTATATTATTAGTCACTGAGTAAATAGTCATCTGACAGGCTGCAGCAGCAAAGTGAAGATAATGAACACTGCTGATGGAGTTGATATGGTAGACGCTGATCAAGATGAGGAGAATGTGAAGAATACTGAGAAGGGCTTTTGTGTTCCGACAGTTGAAAGTTGTGAAAAGGATGCAGGTATAGTCTTCTATCCTAAACTCACTTTATTCCTAATGGTGTCTGTTATGTTAAGATTGTGGGGCGTATGTAACACCATCTTGATTTAGTCGGCTGACGAAAGGATGGCCGGCTAGACTTTAAGATATCCAAATTTCCTAACATGTGTCTTATTTACTCACTTGTTTTGATGCAGGCAAAGGAGATTTTGGAACGGAGAGATTTCTGCTACATGGAGCCAGTTCCAAGGTTGATATGGGAACCACTGAACCTCTATCAGGGAAAATTAATCAAGAAATTTCGACTAGCGATAAGTGTAGAAATGAAGATGTTTCCGGTGGCAGTCAGGCTCTAATTCCTACTGTCAAAGACTCAGAGGCCCCTGCATGTCTGCTTCCAAATTCACCAATCAAAATGGAAGCAGACAACACATTAGAATCTACCGGTCTCCCAGCATTAGAGTGCACAGATGAGAATGATATACATCTTCCAGGGATTATCGAGACTTGTGATCAGAATGAGAAGCAACTTCTTAGGGGAAGTTCTGTTCCACCTGAAACTCCTCCAACACATAGCAGGACCTCATCATATAGAAGGAAAGGCAAAGCAAAAGCATTGTCCGACGGAAATTCCAATACCAAAATGTCAAATGATGAGGAAGATAGCCATGAGAATGTAGAAAGCTGCAACAGTACAGGGTTAAACCCAAAGGGTAAGAAACGTTGGCACTTTGAGCAGCAGTTTTTTGTTGGAAGTAAACGAATCAGAACGGATATGCACCGAGATCCTGCCACAGAATCGACAGTTGCACATAATAGCTCTTTTGTGACTTGGATTTCAAACATGGTAAAGGGTTTGTCTAAATCCAAACTTGAAGGGTCTCCTACTCTTGCTCTCACCTTCACTCCTAATAATGAGGAAAGTCATGGAAAAGACACTAATCATCAGGAAATTGTTATGTATGATAAAGATCATGATTCCGGTAGCAGGTCAATGGGGTTCCGATCTGTATTTCAGTCGTTATACTGTCCAACCTTAAAGGTGTCTGAAACAGAAATACTGAAAGAGGATCATTCAGTGGGAGTGCCTAAAAAGCTTTCATCAGCTGACAAAATCCTCATTGATGTTCCTCCAATATCCTGCCATCCGGGAGGCGATATGTTAGATGCACACATGCTAATGTCTAATGACAACTCCAACCAATCTACAGTGGCTTGCAAGGAAGTTCCACTGATGGAAACTCAGATTACACCAGCAGTTGTTGCTCCTCGGGAGGTTAGTAGAACCACTTCAGCAGAAAACAAAGCTTCTAATGACTCGATGTCTAGACTTAGAACCAGCATTTGTGAGGAAAAAAATACCTCTCATTCATCTGAATATGACATGTCTAGTAGAAATCAGTCTCTTCGTAGCCTGTGGATTACTAGAATCTCCAACAAAACTCCTGGAACTGTTGTAAACATAGATAATTCCAAGCCAACTACACATGAAACAAGTGTGGTGTGTCGGATTGAACAGGCAAGCTCCGATGTAAAGGAGACTTCGGATAAAGACCAACATGATGATGTTGCAGCCAGCTCGAAAGAGATTCGTGATAATAATTATGAAAGGTCCATGAATAATCTGCATCCTATTGTATCTTCAGCCAAGTTCAAGAAGTCGGAGGCACTGGCCTCACTGTTTTCTAGGAGATTGGATGCCCTTAAATTCATAGGACCTTTTTCAACAAGAAATGAGTATAGCTACACAAGAACAACTTGTTTCTTCTGTGGCAAAAGTGGCCATGACTTGCGCAACTGTTCGGAGGTGATAGAATCTGAATTGGAAGTTCTTATTAGAAGCATCAGGGCTTACGGAGGCGCTGAAGAATCTTCTTGTTTGTGCATTAGATGTTTTCAGCTTGATCATTGGGCTATTTCCTGCCCAACTTCAGCTTCAAACAGGAGTGACAATTTGCGGGTCTTATCTGGCAATGAATGTTTGCCTAGCCAACTTGAAATAAAGCAAGGTCATCCCATTGAACTTGCTAATCGTGTTCATCACAGTAGAGATAGATCATCTAGTGACCTAATGCACAACCGAAAACAGTTTTTGTTTGCAATAACTTCTGGTTCCAATCAAGTTCCAAAGCAGAGAACGTTTGATTCTACGAAGAACAGTTTGAAAGAAAATATAATTTCTTCCAATTTTGTTAGTAAAGAGATAGCAGATGTTCCAAGAGGAATTTTTGATGTCATCAGGGGTCTTCGGTTGTCTCGTATAGATATTCTCAAGTAAGCAAATCATCTATGCAACTCGGTATATCAATTTCATGTTTATTACTTCTTTAAATGTGGAATTTGTGCAGTTTAAATTCTAGTAAGGAGCAACGAGAGTTCAAAAAATTTCCACATACTAAGCTAGTAGTGTTAGATGCAGTGACATACATAATATTTTGCACAAGCAGTGTTGATCTATTATCACAACTCGTCATATGTTGTTTTGATTCGAGTATATAGAGGTTCTAAAGCTATACTTCTTGCCCCAAATGAATTTATTCAGCATTGTTTTCACCTGTAGTCGCCTGTTACATATATTTACACTGTTTGGTTGCCTTAGATGGATGAATTCCCACACTTCACTATCGCATTTGGACGGGTTTTTCTTGCGTTTGAGACTAGGGAGGTCGGAAGCAGGGCTAGGGGGTACAGGATATTATGTTGCATGCATTAATGGTAAGCTTTATAGTAGTTAATGTTCATTTCAAATTCTCTTCCATCTTTCAATGCAGAACAGATAGTTATTTTTTTATCTGTTTACGTTTGCCACGTCTTCCTATTTATGGAATCCACAGGTCTAAAAGGAGAAAACTTAGAGAGAGATTCCAATAACTGCATATATGTTAATGTCTGTGGAGTCAAATGCCCTGTGGGAAGCCAGTATATCTCCAACCAAGACTTTTTGGAGGTAATATAATTTTTACTTACACATCATACATAGTTTTCAGAGATTCCTACGTCTCTGAGCTTGTTATTTTCTAGTTTAATTCTCTTTCTTACCAATTTTTATGGACCTTCTAGTGATAGTTTTTGTTGTGAGGGTCATATCATGTTAAGTACTCCCTCCGTTTCAATTTGTTTGTCTGATTTTGACTTGGCACGAAATTTAAGAAAGTAAAGAAGATTTTTGAATCTTGTAGTCTTAAACTAAGGATATGTAGAAGGTAGTCATATCATGTTAAGTACTCCATCCGTTTCAATTTGTTTATCTGGTTTTTGAACTTGGCACGAAGTTTAAGAAAGTAAAGAAGACTTTTAAATGTTGTAGTCTTAAGCTATAGATATGTAGAATGTAGTCATATCATGTTAAGTACTCCCTCCGTTTCAATTTGTTTGTCTAGTTTTGACTTGGCATGAAGTTTAAGAAAGTAAAGAAGACTTTTGAATCTTGTAGTCTTTAACTAAAGATATGTAGAATGTAAGTCATATTATGTTAAGACAAACAAATTGAAACAGATGAGAGTACTATTTCTTTTCTTTAAGGAAGTAATCCTTTTGATAGATTCATAATTTTTTACTTGGGATCACAATTAATCTAGCTTGATGTTGCATCTTGTCCTTGAGTTGGTTTTACTTGATTCCTTACGCGAGTGAATCTAGTTAACTGCTCTCGACTCGGGCCATATGGATGTGAATAAAGTAAAGAAACTTGTACACGTAATGAATTGCAAATCCACTGACTTTAAATCTCAAATCCGTCTCTAATTCCTTACAGGATGAACTATCCACTTGGTGGCACAAAATGTTGGAGAGTGGTGAAAAGGTTCCTGAAGAAGGCGATTTAAGGCTAAAACTTGACGAGCGGATGAAACTAGGGTTCTAAGAACTCATCACAACACACACCAAGTCCCGAGTTTGGTTTGTCGAAACCAAACCAAGAAATCAGCTATTCCACCATCTTGTAAATAAGATTTTGGGTGCTATTTCACAAATACTTTGTTTCTTTTTTCTTTATTTGGTATTCTAGACATTTGAGATTTGAGAGTTCTTTTTAGTTATCATCTTGTGTATACAGATGAATGTATTTGTTATCATAAGGATTTTGAAATGTTAATTAGATAACATGAGAAATATTGTTTGAAAAATATAGAAAGAACATTATTTTCCATTATGAGGCGTATTGATCTTTTTTTTTGTGTTTGGACTTTGGACCAGTAGTATATATTCCATGGTAAGTGCCTTTGTGAGAGTTCTGTTGGAATCATTTTTGGTCTTTTTTATTTTGATGATCTTGTGAGAATATAAAAGATGTCCACCAGTTTGAACTTTTTTTACTTTTCTCTTTCTGGCTTTAGATTTTTGTTGTGGCTATAAATCGCCACCCCCGAATGGGCCCTACATGCAGGCTTAGGACATCGAATGGAAAATTAAAAAAAATCTTCTTTTCTCTTTCTATATATATTTTGTATTATTATTTTTCGTGGGGGGGGGTTGCTGTGAGAGGGAGTGGAATTCGAACCCCATGACTATGATAAAGGTATGGATAGCTAGCCAAGTGAGTTGCACCCCACTTGTATGTTTATCTAAGATTAATTGGATTTCTTTTTTGTCACTCTCCAATCTATCCTTCTCATGATTAAGAGTGGATTTTTATTTAATTTTTTTTAAGTGTTAGATAAGTAAAATATTATCTCAAAAATATTTATCTATAATTTAAAGGTGGAATGTGATGAGGAGTAAGGGTTTGGCCGTTCAGGGCTGGGATGGTCCAGCGGTAAGGGTTGGGGGTGTTTGATGAGTGGGTCCTGGAAAGGAATCAGTGAATTTAGAAACTAGAAGGTTGCGGAGTTTGTTTTCTCGACTTTCATTTCAATGGAGGAGTTATTTTCTTATTTTTAAGGAAGTTATTTTTCGTCGAAGATGAGTAAAAGGAATTCACGATGAGTAAAATTCTTTGTCAAACTACTGCTTATGGCAACATAATTATTGTAAATGAGTTCATTTTTATCAAATAATGTGGCTTTTTAACATTATAAATATACATATAATATCGATATTTTACATCACATATTCTTACTTCCTCAAAGTAAAGTTTAGTTGTGGAAACCAAAATGGAGCCTACAAACATTGAAAGGTTGCTAAAAACTCCAATTGAAGAAATGAAGTATCATGAGCTTCAACAATTGGAAGAGCTCTTGAATGTAGCACTTGAGAAACTTGATGAAGTTTTGGCAAAGCTAAAAAAGGAGTGTGGTGGTGTTTTTCCATCTGAAATCCTTGGAAGTGATTTGGCTCCTTTAGAGGATGAGTAAAATTCTTCATAAAGTTTCGATGTATGATCAACTAGGGCTTGCTAATCATATCTATGATTTTAATTTTTCATTTCAATATGTTTATCATTATATGAAATGAAATAAAACTTATGTCTTTTATTCAGTATATGTTAATTTTTCATTCATTGACGTTGGAATTATATGTGTTGAATTCTCAAGTAATAATAGATAAAAATTAAATAACAAAAGGAATTAAAAATTATGTTAGTTAACTGTTTTAATAAAACCTAAACTCATTTAAAAGTAGGAAAAATTGCGTAAAATAGCAAATATTTAGACCATGTTAAATGATATAGCTATTGTTTGGGTAAATTCTAATTTGCATCTATAATTTCGTCATATCTTGTTTTTAGCCTAATTTGTATAATTCGCCTATTTTGTATAAATTCAGAATTTGTAGAATTCGATTCTGGATTGTACAAATTCAGAAATTTGTATATGCTTACCCTATTTATTTGTATACGATTTATGAATTCATAATAAATTACCATGTTTGCATATTGGCAATTGAAATATACAAAGAAAGTTATGAAAAATCTCTAAATACATAAATACAAAATTTTTATATATTTGCCCTATTTGTATATTCGCAAGTAAAAATATACAGCCACAACCTCCATGGCAAAAGGAACTATTGCTATGAAACACAATTATCGTAACTATAGCTATAGAGTTTTATTATGTCTATTATGTTTGTTATTTCTGGAATTTTCTCTGAAAAGTATACCTCTACAAGTTTTGGGCCTAAAAGTTGGCTCAAAAACAAATCTGTTCCACACTGAATTACCCACATCTATATTGGGCCATCTAGTGGGCTTTTCATCCAAAATGAAATATTTTGATAAAGGGGAAATATGTTTCTTCCTTTGTGTCAATCTGAATTTAGAGGTGGATTTAAAAGTTTTTAGTATAGGAGCATACCCTTAAAAAAAAGAAAAAAAATGTATTAAGAGTCAATTGATCCCCTAGTCCTTTAGATAAATATCTCGAACACTCAACTAATTAAAATGTTTAGCTTTCTTGTAACATGGGTGTCATTAGATAATAATATACTAATTATAAAATATATATATATATAACAATTAGTTTTATGAAAACATCATGAATTCACATGTTCCATTTTTAGCATTTAAATTTGCCCATGTGTTCGATAGTTAATGAGTTAAATTCTTGACTCAACAAGGTAACTAATCATTCGCAATAATAAACTTATTAGTAATTAAGTAGTGAATGACAATAATTTGACAAGATGAAAGATTTGTTTTGAATATAAATTGATTTTTCAAATCAGTTGATTGACATAATTATTACTTGAAATTATATGTTAAATTTATCTAATCTCTATTAGAATAGTATGCTTAAAACGATAAAATAAAAGTCAAAATGATTTTTAAAATATTTTTGACTTTTATAAATACTTATTTTACTATATTTTGAATTGAAGAAGGTTGACCTATTAATTAAAAATGTGAAAGTCCAAAATTGAGGGTCAAATAATTTATACAAAGGATCTAGAGGTGGAAATGCACTAAATACTATATATTTTTTCTCAACTTAAAGCAAATAAAAAGGAATCCATGATATTTTGCTACCGCTTATGGCAACATAATTATTGTACATGAGTTCATTTTTATCAAATAATGTGATTTTTTAACATTATAAATACATCCGTGACATCGGTATTCTACATCACATTTTCTTACTTCCTCAAAGTAAAGTTTAGCCGTGGAAATCAAGATGGAGCCTACCAACATTGAAAGATTGCTAAAAGCTTCCGTGGAAGAACTGAAGTATCATGAGCTTCAACAGCTGGAAGAGATCCTGAAAGTAGCAATTGAGATAGTTGATGAAGCTTTGGCAAAGCTAAAAGGGGAGCGTGGTGGTGTTTTTTCATCTGAAATCCTTGGAAGTGATTTGACTCCTTCAAAGGATGAGTAAAATTCTTTGTAAAGTTTCGATGTTTGACCAACTAGGTCTTGCTAATCATATCTATGATTTTGATTTTTCATTTCAATATGTTTATCATTATATGAAATGAAATAAAATTTATGTCTTTTATTCAGTATGTTTTAATTTTTCATTATTGACATTGGAATTATATGTGCTGAATTCACAAGTAATAAAAGATAAAAATTAAATAACACACAAAATTAAAAATCATGTTAGTTAGCTTTTTTAAGAAAACCTAAACTCATTTAAAGTAGGAAATAACAAATATTTAAACCATATTAAATGATTTAGCTATTGTTTAGGGAAATTTTAATTCACATCTATAGTTCGTCATATTTTGTTTTTAGTCTAATTTGTATAATTCGCCTGATTTGTATAGTTCGCTGATTTGTATAAATTTAGAATTTGTAGAATTTGGTTCTGAATTGTACAAATTCAAAATTTTGTATATGCTTACCCGTATACGATTTATGTTTTTATAATAAATTACCTTATTTATATACTGACAAGTGATATATACAGACAAAGTTCTGAATAATTCCTAAATATGTAAATACATAATTGGTACATACTTATTATATTTTTATATTTACAAGCGAAATATACAAACGAGTAGAAATATACAGCCGCAACCTTCATAGCAAACGAAACTAAAGCTATGAAATGCAATTATCGAAATTACAGCTATAGAATTTTATTATGTCTGTTATGTTTGCTATTTTTGAAATTTTCTCTTAAAAATATACCTCTACAAGTCTTGGGCCTAAAAGTTTGCCCAAAAACAGATCTGTTCCACCAGTGAATTACCCATATCTATATTGGGCCCTCTAATGGGTTGTTCATTCAAAACGGAAATATTTTTGATAAAGGGAAAATATGTTATATAAATTATAGGAACCACATATTATAAGTACTAAATAACATCTTATCCCTTCTAGTTTTCTATTTACCAAAAATCCCTTAAAATGATGTTTGTGGGATACATAGCGTTGTGCACGGGATACACTAGATTTGATACATTCCACATAGCGGGATACATAGCGTTGTGCACGGGATACATGCGGGATACATAGCGTTGTGCACGGGATACATAGCGTTTGATACATTCCACATAGTGGGATACATAGTGTTGTGCACTGAATACATGCGGGATACATAGGTAAATAAGGGATTTTTGAAATTTTTGAAATAAGTAGGGATAAATGGATATTAAGGTAAGTATAGGAGTGTAGTTAAGTAATTTTAGAGGCGGATTTAAAAGTTTCAGTGTACGAGCGACTTACGATCAATCAAAACATTTTGAATATTTTCCTGCACAGCAAACAAACTCTAATTATTCACATTTCATCTGCTCTCGTATTTCTTCTATAACCTACCAATAAAATGTCCAAAAAATAAAATAAAAATTGTCATAATAAAGATACAAATATTGTCTTAATTACACGTTATGTGTGATGGTAAAACTTGATATTTTTACCTATTAAATGAGACATTTTCTAATTTTAGAAGTTTAATTTTAATTATATAGAATAGAGTAATCCAAATATCATAAAATTTCTTAGAATAATCTGTCAAATTAAACCATTAACACTTCTAAACGAGGTTTTTAGTTACCTTAACATTTTTTATGAAGTATTAAAAATAAGATAATTTTATTTGTTCATGTCTTTGATTGAAAAAAAAAGAGTACTCATTTTTTTCTTTTGAAACATTTATTTTCCGGAACTCAATAAATAAAAATGAACATAAACCATTAATAATTTTATTTTCACTTTAAATACATAAGTTATTTATAATTTTATTTAGTTATAAAATTTTATCATGTATAAATTATTATTTTTTATTAATTATTTCACTTCAAAATTATCTTCAATATACTTTTTTAGATAAAGTTTCGTTTATATAGAATTTTAACAAGTTTAAATGTTTAGAAAAATATAAATTACATTATAGAGGGTGTAAGTGTAGGATATTCATAATATAAGGAGTGTATGTGTTAGACTTTTAAGATATATGGAATCTATCCATAATTAAATCATAGTATAAACTATAAGGGTCTGTTTGGAAAATCACTTGGTAATTGAAATTGGTGTAATTACTAGGATAGTAATTACTAGCCTAGTAATTACAATGTCTAGTAATTACACTGACCTGTTTGGTTGCCACACTGTAATTATACATGTCCTGTTTGGATGCCACAATGTAATTACACATGTCCTGTTTGGATGCCACAATGTAATTACACATGTTCTGTTTGGATGCCAATTGCAATCATAAAATTATAATAAATTTTAAAAATAAAAATTAATTATTTAAAATTTATACTAGACAAATAAGAAACTTTATAAATGACATTAAATTAAATATTTAAGATATATATTATTTTTTGAAAATATATTAACTAATAAACATATTTTCTGTAACTAATATTATGAAAAAATAATTGATTTATATTTTTTCAAATTAATATATTTCAATTGAATTGATCGTAACAACTAAAAATATGAAGTTTCTACGAACATCGTGAAATGCATGTTTGATAAAAAGAATAATATATAAATAAAATGTCATAAATTATTAAATGTTTGACAAAAATATAATCTATCAAGTCTAATTAAAAAATGACGTGCAATGTAAATTCAATATTACTAAAACAAATGAAACTGAAAATATAACATATGTTATAAATTCAAAACAAAAAATTTAACATAATACTCTTATAACAAATTTCAACATAGCAATAAATATGGTTTATTTTTATTTTTTCTTAATAAAGAAAACGTAAGTCTATAACCTTATTTAACAATAAATTATATTTTAATTTAAAAATTAGAATACTAATAAAATTATGCTAATGAGAAAATAAGCATGGCATAAAGAAATAGATAATACGAGAAAATTACATAGAATCACGTAAAGTAAGGTTGAGAACAAGAAGAAAATGAACTATATAAAATAAAAAATAAACTTTTACAAATTTTTAGAATAATAAAAATAAAAAAAGAACTTAAAATAATAGAAGTAAAAAAAATTAAAACAAAAAAATAAAAATAGAAATTAAAAAAATAATAATTAAAAAGTAATCATAATTACAGCAATTCAAAGCCTCTGCCTGTGAATTGTAGAGTGTAATTACCCCCTGCCAATTACACTAATTACCTGCTGACCAAGTAATTACATATCCTTTCAAACGGGATAAGACAGTGTAATTACACCAATTACACCAAATTCAATTACCAGATTGTCCTTCCAAACAGCCCCTAAAGGTATTTAGTGTAATTAACTCTTTAACTTAAAAGAAAATCTCAAAAAAGGGAATACAAATATATATTGTATATTAGGTCAGACAACAATGCTACCAAATTGGGCCCTATTTTGGTTTCTTGCCTAGTTTGATCGAAGTTGGGTAATTATACGATTTAAGATAACATAATTTCTAAAAAAAATTATTATTTAAATTAATTATAAAAAAATCAGTTTTACTATTCTCTTTCTTAACATTCGTATAGAGCACTCCACATTTATCAGATACTTTACAACTTTGTTTGTGTACAATATATCTGATACAATGTTATTATTGATACATAAACTCAATTATTTTAAACTTAAATCAGTATGAATCTAGTTTATACTATCTGAAAAATAACTAATGTATTTCCTATGTATCGAGCGAAGGAGCAATGTATCCGCGAGTTCTGAAAGCAGAACAGTCTTATCAAAGCGCTCTCTTTAACCAATCAACCAAGACAGATGGAATGGGGGCTGAATAGAGAAATTCTCTTCCCACGTAGCGCTAAGAAGCAAGTTCCGACAACCTATGATGAAATAGCATAAAACAAAAAAGGGCTACGCGAATAATAGTGTTAATAGTTCGTGAGGCTAATTTTGAGGTAGATAGTAGATTGATGTTCACTGTAGCACTGACCTTGAAGGTTAAGTTAGTGTTTCGAGATTATTGTAATTCGAGAAACTTTTGAAATAGGATATAATTGGCGCCCAAATTGTTGAGGTTTCTGCACTTTATACTAATTTTTGTGTAAATTACAACTTATTCTTCTCTCTCCTAACCCAAACAATCTTTCAAAACATACTTTTCAACATAGATTTTTTTTTTTTTTTTTTTGATGACAAGGGAAACCCGCAGCCGCTACCCTTTGGGTGCGCACAGGGTAAAACCCCCGCTCCTATGCAATAGCTCGCAAACCACATAGGAGAGGTAACCCGCACTAGGCAAGCCTGGTGCGACATAGATTAACACAATACTTTCAACTTAAGTCATCATGACTGTTATATCTAGGCCTCACAAATATATTGTATTTTTTTTTTTAAGGAAACATGCATGTTCAAATCTAAATGGATGTTGTTGGAATTAGTTGACAATAGTCCAAAAGGCTTCAATATGGAGATTTGGTTCATTTGAGATTAGTTTGCAATAGTTATAGAGTAAATTTGTTGAATAAAATACATTGAAGAATGTCGTATGAAGTTGAAAACATGGTCATTTAAGGCTGAGAATGTGAGCAAGAAGTAGAAATATCTTAGTAACCACTGTCTAAGCTCGAAGTTTTAAAATTTGAAATCGAATTTCGACAAATAATTAAGTTATGTTTCAAATGAATATTGTTGCAAAAGATTTGAGTACATATTAAGGAATCTAAATATAGAATTTAGGGTGATTCGACGTAGTTTTTGAGTGATTTTGGTGTTTGAATTTATTTTTGGAAGAATGTAAAGTCAATTTTTGTATAATGATGTATATACATATATGAACATCTCTTATAATTTTATATAATGTTTGTATACTAGTGTATGATATTGTATATCAAATTTTAAAACTGTTGTAACGGGAAAAAATAAAATTTTGTATAATATTGTATACCTATGTTTTAACAGCTACTAAAAGAAAATTGCCAGCTATGCGACTAAAAACTTAAAATTTAGCTGCATAAATGCAATAAAGTGTTGTGAGTGTTATTATTATTATTTTATTTGCAATATTATATATCCCTAAAAAAATGATCAGGAGGTATAGAAACAACAATAAAGGGATATTGGTAATATTAGCAAGAATTTAGTTATTAGAAAATACTCGAGTGATCCAAGTTATTTTAAGTAGGCGTTTGACCATATAATAATATACATATTTTATACATTTTCTATATATTGACTAAGAGATCCAAACTACATATTTTATACATTTTCTACATAATTTTGAATCAGTAATTGTGATTCAAATATTAGTTCAATAAATCAATTCCGTTTGATGGTGAAAATTGTATTTGAAGATAATCCATTAAACAAACTTCAATAAGTGATTTGAATTTCGAAAATACAAATTTGGAGTTGTTTTATTAGACACGTTAGAGATAATCTAAGGATATTGTTGACAAAATGAGAAGTCATTTGGATATTTGGTTTGATTTTGAACAAATTACAACTAAAAAATCGCGGGATAAGTTTGTCTATCGACGTTTGTATACTTTTGTATAATTTTATACACTTATATACAAGACATGTACATTATATATAGGTGTATAAATTTGTGTAAAATCTGTCTATAAACTCATATGCACTATTATATAAAAACAGATTTAATCTATTGTTAGCTTCTTCTGAAGTTTAATTCAAATTGATTTCAAATCACTTAAAAATTTAAATTACGAACTCATCTTGATGTTTTCAATCAATTGGAACAACAATCAATCCACATATAATTTTAACTTTTAACGGCACACATAACTAACTAATTTCAACTCTTAATAACCTTCTATGATGGAATTCTATTTTTCGAGTTTTCAATCAATTTAAAATAAAAAATGCAACTCTTATATTCAAACTTTTTTATATATATAAAAAAATAGATTTTAAGTGAATCGAACAAAAATGATAGATATATTTAGGATGGTACAAAAAATTGCCTTTCAAATACAGAATATCAACAATATAGTTCAATAAAGTACTACACAAGGATGTTTGTACAAGATTCTAGATGAAGTAAAATCACAAACTAATTACCTCAACTGATAGAAACAAAAAATTATTCAATATGAATACAATAAGTCCTCCCTCACTAAATTAATACATGTGGGACTATGAAATATTATCTAATCGATGAATTAATATTTATTAATTTAAAGAGTATTTTGAGATTTAATAAAGGTTAATTTTGATTACATCAAAATCATTGTATTTTACTAATTTATGTGTCATATTTATTGAATTCACATAAAAAATTTTTATTATACATTGAGTACAATGAATATATCAAATTTATTATATCTTACTAAATTATGTATCATATTTATTGAATTCATATAAAAAATAAATTCATTATACATAAAGTACAATGTATGTGTATGATTTATTGTAATATATTTTTTTGTTAAATTATTCATTGCAAAATAAATTCAAGAATTTAATGATTCATTATAAAAATAAATTATCATACATAATGTTCATTATTTCTTAATAATCAAATTTATTCCTTGTATCTTTACTAAAAACATTTAATGTATAATAGTGAAAAATAAAACTATATAAAGCAATATTAGAATTTTTTTGAAACCATATCCGAATCATAATAGTTAATCCTAAAAATTAAATCTCATTAAAATCCTAAAACTATAATTCAAATTATTTAACCTTCATTTCCCCCCAAAAATTTACTTTGATCCCAAAACCCCCAATTCTTTTCTTTTTTCAAAAAAGGAAAATATATATTTTTAAAAATAGAAAAAGGTACCATTTTGTTCGATCCGCGTAGTCGATCTTAGGACTCTTCTAAACCGTTGATATCTTTTAATCGAACGGCTGAGATTCAAATCTATATCGATCCGCGTCATTCTCATTTTAACCAATCAGATTTCATTACTTCCCTTTAAATACCATTCCAAGTTTGGGCCATTGAATCATTTCTCATAACTCAAAAAACAGTACAAATTATCTAGCGTCAATTAAGCTCTGCTGCAACAATGGTGTCTGCTACTGCATCTGCGAAGAAAACTTCTGCCCCGAAGAAACCCAGATCTCATCCTCCTTATGTTGAGGTATTAGGATATTAAATTCTGTTTTTCTTCTTCTTTTTTTTGATAAAGATTGGTACTTTTTGGAATTTTTGAGTTCAATTTATGATTGGGGTTGTTAATTTGATGTTTTAAATGATGGGGTTTGTGTTGCAGATGATATCTGAAGCAATAACAACATTGAAGGAAAGAACTGGATCGAGTCAAGTGGCGATAGCCAAGTTCATTGAAGAAAAGCAAAAGGGTTTGCCTTCAAACTTCAGGAAGCTCTTGTTGGTTCAATTGAAGAAACTTGTTGCTTCAGGAAAACTCACTAAAATCAAGAGTTCTTTCAAGGTTTCCCCTGTTGTGAAACCCGCCGCCGTTGTGAAGCCAAAGAAGGCACCGGCTCCGGCAACAAAGAAGAAATCCACCTCCTCAACCGCCGCTGCCGCCGCAAAGCCAAAAGCAACAACCCCGAAGAAGAAGGTTGTGGTGAAGAAAGCCAAACCCGCGGCAGCACCACCAGCAAAGAAAGCGAAGAAGCCAGTTGCTGCTCCGGCTAAAGCGAAGAAAACCCCGGTGAAGAAAGCTGCAGTTGCTAAGGTGAAGAAAACTCCAGCGAAGAAAGTTGTGAAGAAACCGAAAACTATCAAGTCTCCGGCTAAGAAAGCGAAGAAATGAAGAAATTAATTTGAATTTGGGTGTTTGAATCTGTAAATTACTTTTACATTTCTCTAGTGATGATATCAAATCCACCCTTTTTCTTCATGAGTTTTTCATTTTTCTTCTTCCCCTTCTGTTTGCAGTTTTTACTCTTTCTCCATTGTTAGGGTTTGTTTGTTTTAGGAGTATGACTTGTGCTCTATCATTTTCATTGAATAGTAACAGATTTGTATGAAGAAATGAAGAACATTGTTAGTAGTATTATTTTAATCCAGAAATTACTTCTATTTGTGTTAATTAATTTGCTTAATTGATGTCATTTTCCTTAATTATGCTTGTTCTTATCCATTTACGCCAATGACACATAAAGTTAGTATAATTGTCCATGAATCTATATCATATGCTGTAACATTTAATTGAACAGATATTACACAATTTATATTATTATTATTATTGTTGTGTTAATTATATTTGTTTAAGTTTATTTGAAAATTTTCCCTCCACAAGAAGATGATAATGGATAAAAGAGAACTAAATTTAATGAATAAAAATTAAGAAAAAGCTGATTAGATAATTGATTAGTTTTCAATAGTTTACAAATAACAATTCCAAGCTAAATCTTTTAGTTGGATTTACAAAATTAATCAAAAATATAGTTGTGTTTGTACTTTTAAAAGTGTTTGCTGTTGAATCTTCTTCAAAAACATAGAGAAGTTTTATTGTTTTAAAAAATACAACGCATCCAATAGTTGTGGATTAATGAGTGTCATAGTTTACATGACCTTATGTCCACCTTGTTTTTGGTAGATAAATTGTTTTCAATAGATTTCTGGTTCAATTATTTTAAAAATTATTAAAAATGTGCAGTTTTTCTAAAAATTAAATTTCTTTTACGTCTAATTGTTTGATTTTACAAATAAATCAAAATAGTAGCTATACCTTACAAAATGCACCTAATGTTTACTTTTTTTTTTGGTTAGATAAATTACTGCCTAGCTAACTACAATAAGTTATAATTAATTCTTACCCTAGAAAAAACTTAAAATTAAAACTAAATATACACACAAGGAAGTTAGCAATCTTTGGTCATTAACCAGAGGTACGAGTCTCGAAGTTTGAGGTATGGAAAAAATCATATTGGGAACCCTTGCTCTCAAATGGATCTTCGAGTACGCTATCCGAATTTAATCAAAATCGGGTCGGAAACCCAAAAGACGAGGAAGCAATATTTGGTCATTGATCATGGATCAGGTACTTTGGGCCCAGCCCTATTTCGTGAAATTAGACCCATCACAGCCCATTGAGCACAAAACCTTATCGTAGCTCAAACGCCACTTCATAGTCCACCAAAAAACCCTAACGCCGCTTACCTCCGCCGCAAAGGTTTCCGATTTCCCATCTCCACTACCATGGCGGACGTTGAAGCCGATGTGACGACCGGACAGCCAAGGAAGAGGACGTTTAAGAAGTTTAGCTACAGAGGCGTTGATCTCGATTCTCTTCTCGACATGTCCACTGACGAGCTCGTCAAGCTCTTTAATGCACGTCCCCGGAGAAGGTTTTTGCCAATTTCTTTTCAGTTTAATTCATTTCTTCTCTATTTATAGCAAAATAATGTGAATTATACTGTTCATAGTACCGTTAACTGTATCTAATTTTCTGTTTGCTTGCAAAATGTACATATTTCATTTTTGTTTGATTAACACTTCGATAATGACCAGTAGTTGCCTCATATGGTAAACAAATCCCTGTATCTTCAATATATAACTTATATCCATATATTTCTGAGACTTGAGATTATGTTAAGGATACTGCATACATTTGTATTTTGATGCCAAGCGTATCCCTGTTGCATCTGTGTCAGTTTTTGTCAGGACGTCTGAATTTGATTTGTTGCAGGTTCCAGAGAGGTTTGAAGAGGAAGCCAATGGCACTGATCAAGAAGCTGCGGAAGGCGGTATGCATATGATATTTGTGCTCTTACTTGTTTGTGCTGACACTATCATTGGCATATTGACCCCCCAGCCTGGGAAAAAACTTTATGCCTTTTATAGTATTATGGATATATCTGTATGTCAATTATCGTCTATTCACCTCGTGATGCCTATTGCTTCTGTAACATTTGCTATATGAAATAGTTTCGTATGCTCTATCAACAAAGGGGCAACAGTCAAAACACATTGGTTACTTTTGTTGATCTGTCAGAAGTTTGGTATAATTTTTTGTGTCTTTGAATGATTGACAATATGAACATCACATGCTGAGAAGAAATGGTATTCTACTGTTATCGAGTTCTTGTTTCAATTTGGACTGTTTATATTCATGCATATAGTGTTTTTCGTGTTCTTGTTTCACTCTGCCCTGTATACATGTTAGTATTGACTTCTATCAACTTTGATATTCATCCTAAAGGAGACCCTTGCAGGACGAAGTTTGAGTTGGAAGTAAAATTTGTCATTTTGATCTTCTAAGTGTTATATGAGTTGCTTAACTTAGGGTGAAATCATTGAGTGTTGAATCTGTACTAAACAAGTTGGTTTAGATCTCCATCTACCTAAGTGACTTAAGTTTTAAGAATCTTTCCATATTCACCTCCCTTTGTGTAAGTTATACAGATGGAGATGATCGATGGGGTGTAATGCTTAATTCAGTTTGGCGACTTTACTAGTGAAATGCTTAATTTAGCGTTGTTGAGAGAATAATTGTTAATTGACTTGAGCATAACATACTAGATTTTTGGATCTAAAACCTGTCCTATATTTTTATTAGTGTATGATTGATCACTATGTAGACAGAGATTGATTTAGAAACAATACTAGTAAGATTTCATGGTTAAAATATTCTATACTGATTATTATTGATAGTGGACTTGAAGCGAAGATGATGACATTTTTCTCAACACATGAAAATAGACGTAATCGTGGGGATGTATCGAGTGATGGTTTTAGCTGTTTCTGGGTCTACAAAGCTTCTCCCGAGTTACTGAAATGTATAGTTACTTGGTTTATTGAGTTACCTTTCCTGTTGATAGGTCTCCATGATCTTGTCAGTGTTTGTTTACTCTCAGCAGATATTCATATTGCGCATTATTCTTTTTCACCAGCAGCTACTAATAGATGCATTTTTTTCTGCAGAAACGTGAAGCTCCGCAAGGTGAAAAGCCAGAGCCTGTCAAGACTCACCTTAGGAACATGATCATCGTTCCTGAAATGATTGGAAGTGTTATCGGAATTTACAATGGTAAAACCTTCAATCAGATTGAAGTCAAGCCTGAGATGATCGGCCACTACCTGGCCGAGTTCTCTATCTCATATAAGCCTGTCAAGCACGGTAGACCCGGTATTGGTGCTACTCACTCGTCAAGGTTCATACCACTCAAGTGATTTTCCCACCTATGTCTATTTTTCTTCTGTTCTAGCCTTGTCAACGCCCTTTAAAAAAACAATTTTGATGCGACATATGAGTTATTCAAAACAGTTTTTGCTGTACAACTCTTATTTGTTCATGAATATCATTGTTTTTGATGGATCAGTAAAAATTATAACATTGGGTGCGTTGTTGTCTTTGGTTTTTGTACTAAAAATTATTATATTGTGTTATATCGATTTTATATTAAACTAAGATGGATTTAAATGGATTGACATATACATTGTGGACCACCTCCAACCCTACTCTATTTTACTCTCTTTTTTCTGTATTTGGAGAGTAAAATAGGAGTCCAGAGCCAAAAGGGCAAAAAAAATTGTCAAAAATTTTGAAAGGGCACATCAATTTTTTTTAAAACCAAAAGGGCAAAATTCTGAAAGGGCACATCAATTATAATAATTCAATATTCTTTTATTATTATTATTATTATTTATGATATATAATTCAATTTTCCTCATGCTTCAACAATTTTATGGTTTAAAAAAAATTTGATGTGCCCTTTTGGAATTTTTGACAATTTTTTTTGCCCTTTTGTCTCCGGACTCAGTAAAATAGAGAATACCCTCTCCAAGCACTCTTTATTTTACCCTCTATTCTCCAATTATGGAGAGTTGAATAATAGTTTGGAGAACTACTATTCATACTCTCTATTTCACTTTTTGAATATTATTTCTATTATTTTGTAATTAACATAGTACTCCCTCCGTCCCATTTTATGTGGCAACATTTGACCGGGCACGGAGTTTAAGAAATAAATGAAGACTTTGAAATGTTTACCAAATTGCCCTTTAAAAAGTAGACTTACTTTTCTCTCTCCTCATAAATGTATTGGAGTATTATTTTAAGATTAAGTGGGACCAACAAGGGTAAAAAAGGAATTGTACCTTTAAATACTTTCCATATAAGGAAATGTGACATTCTTTTTGGGACTGACCAAAAGGGAAATGTTGCCACATAAAATGGGACGGAGGGAGTATTATTTTTCATATAAGACTATTAATTAAATCTCTAATATTCATAATTCTTTTAAAATGTAATATACATTTTAAAAAATATATTATTTAATATATACTACTTTCATCTCGAATTAATAATATGTATATTTTTTTAAATTTTCATCACTTTGTGAAAATATATTATTTAATATATACTACTTTCATCTCGAATTAATAATATGTATATTTTTTAAAATTTTCATCACTTTGTGATACTATTTGATATTATTAATTTTCACTATGAAGAAATGCACAAAATTTAAATGATAAGATACAAATTTTAATTTAAAAATACAATACATAATATAATAATTTAAATACAAGATAACAATACAATACAATACATAACATCATAATTTTAAAAATCACAACAATAATTTAGTAATTCGGTAGTTCGTTTCTAGATTTAACAATATTCGAAAAAGAAAGTACGTAGTGTATGATTTAGAGAAGTTGTGGTTGTAATTGCGATTGTGCTTGTCGATTTCTTTTTTCAATTATTCGTAGTTGTACTTTAGAAATTTAAAATAAAATAAAATTTAATATTAAATAAAAAATTTCAAAAAGTAAATTTTATATAGCATGAAAATTATATAGGATGATTATTAAAGAAAGAAAAGATTTATATTACGAAATCAGAAAATAAAACTGAAATAGAAATAATAATATAATATTGAGGAGAGAGAGAAATATTCTTTTTTAGAAAGTAAAATATAGAATTGAGTTGGAGTTGGTTGTATGAAAAACTAGAGAACTCTATATTTGAAAAGTAAAATAGAGGGTAGAGTTGGAGATGCCCTTACATAGCTAATTTTGCTAAAGATTGAGAATAATAATTATTGTTGTATATTTTAGTAGTTGTAGAGGGTATTTGGGTAATCTTTACAGGGTTATCTACTCATTTTGTAAACACTGTTTTACAACTTATAAATCAATCTTTTGATGATATTGTTTCACTTTTATCCTAACACCAAGAATTTAAGTTAGGGGCGTAACGAGTTCATCCAAACTTCCTTCATTGTATTTCAATTCAATCCAAATATCAAATTGCGTATTTATAAAATTAGTTCCAACACCTAAAAAATGTATATCAATACTTATTTCTTATCATCTATTTATAATCAACGAATCCAAATCGATTTAAAGTATCTTAACTTTCTTAACATGCGTGTTTTATTTTTGGGATATCAATGCTCATAACTAGTCCTCATATTTAACATTCAATTATTTGAGACCACAAAAAGATAGAGATAAAATAAAATTAGGAAGGAAAAAGAAGGGAACGGCCTTTTAGTAGATCAATTGGTCAAAATGAAACGCCAAATAAAAATTTCTTGATGAGTACAAGTTGCATAATTTTGTGTGACTTAGAATTATCAAGTCATTGGATAATGGGCACGAAAGTTCCTTTCAACTTCAAATAGAGTATTTTGTACTGCTTTTTCTATCTCTGCTGCTCCACTCTATCACAAAAAAAATTTGACCATAAATTAGTCAATGAATGAGAAAACTTGACAAACATTAAAAAATAAAATAAAGGAACAAGCCATGAACATTTCCGTTATCAGAAACTTATTGATCCGATTAATTTAAATCGAAAATTTTAGTAACTTAGTTGACTAACTATTTGAACTTCAATCCTATTGATGAGAGTTCGATTTTCTACCTTATAAATCTCTCTTTTTTCCCTTCATATTAATGTCGATAACATTTTATAAGAAGTAAACATTACACTTCTAGTTTATAATTCTTCTCACTCAAATGATTTGTTATGAATTTTTTTTTCACAAGCTCCCCTAGGAACAATAAATATTAAGGGTGTTTGAATTAAGAGAGATTTTTAACTATTTCACCCTTCATTCGTGTTTGAGTATTCATCATAATTGAGACGTTTGTAGTCTTCAAAAATAATAACAACTATTAAAGGATAAGATGAGAAAAATAATTAATTTTGTTTTGAACTTTTAAAATGAAAAATAATTTGAGATAACTATTTTTAGAAATTACGATAGATAATTTGAGACAGAGGAAATATAAGATAAATACTTCCTATTAAGCTAACACTCAAATTAATGGTCTCAACACAACCAACTTCCATAGAGCAATACAATGACCTCAAGTGTTGGTAAAAGAGCTTTTTAATCATATATATAGAGTTTGAATCAAAATTACTATACTATCGAATTCGTAATTGAATAATATATTACCTTAGTTTCTATTTCAATCAATGTTGAAAATTCTTGGTGAGAGAAACTTGATTGAATGGAATTTGCTTTGGTTCCACAATTCCTCAAGCACTTGAGAACCTCTAGCATTGAATCTACACCACAAATTGGATAACCAACTTTTGCTTTGATTTTTGCCTTCTCAAATTCCTCCTCTTCTTGATTACTTTGTGCTAAAATCAATTGAATTTCATCATTTCTCTTTTTTAAATTTTCCTTGTATTTTTGTAGCTCTTCAATTCTCCTTGTTGCTGTTTGGACTATAGCATTTTTCTCATTCTACAATTAATCATAATGAGAACTTGTTAATTGAACCTTAAACAAAAGTGTTACACAAATTGCAATGAAAAGAGGTCTCCGATTTGAGCACTGGGGATGGAGTGACCGTTAGACTTTTATATTGGACTTTCTATGACACGAATTAAGAATAACTAAGATAGTAATCGTGTTTCAAATATCAAATGCTTGAATATAACATAAATGTAATTTTTATAGTACAAGACCTAGAAATTTGATTCAAGAAAATAGAAAAACACTAATAAAAATGGAAAATTTTCATCAGAATATAGTCGAAAATATGAAATTTTCAAAGGAAAGTCTGTGAGAAACATTTCTGACAAGTCAAGTTTCACGTTTTTTTTTTAAGAAGTGGAACTTCTTGGTAATGGAAATGAACTAACCTTGGTACCCATTGGAAGCAATTTGTACAAGTTCAAATAACTTTGCTTTTGTTTTTCTCTTCTAATCCTCTCTTTAATCATATGTTTATGAACTTTCTCTTTTTGTATCTTCACTTGTCCATTTTTGGGACTCCAATTCTTCGTCAAGAACTCAATCATCCTCTTGTTCATGTTTCGATGATTCATCGATACATTTCCATAGCTAGAAACTCCAAATCCTTCATTTGGTTTGCTCCCAAAACTCACAAAAGCACTTTGGTTCACCACAAAATTATTATTATTAGTTTCATCATCACAAAACCAAGAAACTTTAAAGAACTCTTCCATACTAGCCTTTTCTTTCTTTCTCCTTTTATCGAGAATTTTAAAATTTGGTTAATTTAACGATTACCATCTAAGAAAAATGAAATATTTTTAGAACTTTCTGTTGATACGACATGCTATTTTTATCATATCAGAGTAAGCATAAAAATCCAATTGTTGAGGATCTCTATATATCAGGATTTGGTGGATTTTAGCATATGGTTTGATAAATTCACATTTAACATGTGGTCAAATAATGTCGTGACTTAGTCTTTAATTTGTCTTGTAGAGTTCCTTGATTCAATAATTAGTCAAAAGTCTTCTACTTGATAGGAAAATTTTTATTTTATTGTGCTAAAATCCACATCTTTACAAAGTAAAATAGTATAATTTAAACTCCCACTAAATTAACTTTTGGCTTTATTTGATATTCTTTTTGTTAGTGATACTTGCACATGCTTCAATTGAAGGATTTAGTAAAATATTTTTCTTATGGTTTTGAATATTACACTAAACTTCATGTATTGTTTCATTTCTTTTGGAAGTGTTTGAAGAAAAAATGCATAAAATAAACACGAAAAGTGAAGTTAGTTGAAAGTTATGAATATGGTATAACAATTGAACTAATGGTGTAGTAAGAAATTCCAATAAGCATATTCAAATTTAATTTAATGTACGTGGAAGTATTTCATTAATAAAGTATAATTTTGTTATTTTCTGATAAAAGATGTTCAACTGATCTTCTATATATACGGTTACACCACTAAGCTAAATGAATAATATATTTGTTATTTATGTATGCAAAATAATTACACTAATGTATAAGGCGAAATTGTCCACTTTTAGGTTAGAATATAATTTTGTAGTTTAAATTTTATAATTTAACTTGAATTAGTGTAAAGTGTGTATAACTCAAACTTTAAAGTAAAAAACTCTATCCCCTGTATATGGCCGTGGGTTTTTATTTTTAAAGTGAAAAAAGTGATATTTAAAAAATAGAGTTGTATTTGGTGATGAATGCAGGTTAGAATTGTTTATTAGTTTTTGTGAATGATTTAGAGTGAAGAAAAATGAAAATTACTTTTCGATATTTTTCAAATTTCGATATCCAACTTCATGATAAATTCTAAAATTTGATGACCACACATAATTTTCAAAATTCAACTCCAAAAAAGAATAAAAAATATTCATAACCAAACTACCACTATGTCGCTCAAATAATTAATCATAGAAGTAGCTAGGAAGGAAGGATTATTTTATATTATTAATAATTAAATTGGACCGTGTATGCTACAAGTCAATATAATAGTACATAGTTATTTTGAAATTTGTCTACCAAAGTGGACTCTCTTTTATTATTATTCTTCCAAAAATGTGCGTTAATTACTAGTGGTATGTAGCTTATTCATAAACATAAAGTGTGAATGAATTATATTTATTTATTTATTTATGATGTTTGTAACCTAATTAAATAAAAAAGTCAATTGATTTTGGCATCCACTACAATATTGTATTTAAATTTTATACATAATAGATTTGAAAATAAAATATGGAATCTTTACAAGTTTTTTTTTTTTTCGAATTTAATTGTAAATGATTATTTTAAGTCATTTCCTCGATCAATAAAATACACTTGTTTCTTTTCCAAAAAAGACTGTAAAGTGTTTACATATCATATTAACTTTTATCTAGCTCGTCTAATTTGAAGTCAATCATTACTTAATTGTTTTAGCTTTCGAAATTCATTTGAACATCTCGAATACAAACGAAATATGTTTAAACGAAGCTTGTGTTTGGTCACAATTTTTCAATATTTTTGGTAAATTAATTTTGGATGAAGTTTAAAAATGTGCTGACCATAATTTATGGAAACATTTTCTTTTTTGGAAAAATATGAAACATGACTTATATCATAAATTTTAAAAACTATAAAAAAATATTCATAAGTTTGACACAAAATTATTATTTTTATAAGGGAAAATGTTCAAATATGTCATTGAATTTTGCTAAAAAAAAGACTTATTTATGTCATATGTCAAAAATTCGGCTCATCTATTCCATTTTCGTTTGAGAAAAGGCTCATCATCCAAACCACTGTTTGTTAACTGAAATGGCATAGATGAGCCAAACTTTTAACGGATGACATAAATGAGTTTATTCTCAAAGTTTGATGGCATATTTGAGCCATTTCGCTTTTAAAAATTGATTTAATTAATGATGCGGCCGAATCAAAATTGAACACATATAAAAAATGATTTTACAAAATTGAAACTGTTTTCAGTTTACAAACAATGGCATGGATGAGTGTTGAAACCCAATTTTGGACCTCCACAATATAGATTAATCACCGACCTTCTTAAATTCCAAACGATTTGAAATAATTAGTTTATGTAAAGTTCAAAATATATTTCAAGTTACTTTTAATTAATTTTATCATTTTTATAATTTTTAAGTAATGTTTATGTTTTATATAATTAGTATATTTTATGAATATTCAAAAATAGTCTCAAAAAGATTTTAGTTTTGCTTACAATTTTGTCAATTAGTTTAGTTAACTAATAGCTAATATTTTTGAATTAATTAGTTTACATGTAAAGTTATTTATTTTATTTTGTTAAAATTAAGAAGCTTGTTAATTAATTCATCTTATTAAAGTTTTAATCGAATTTACTAATTAAATTTGATCAAGTTAATTTCTTAATTCCAAATGGCTAAATAATCCTATTATCGACCTAACCCATCTTCACTTCAAATTTTCAGCAAACTTTGGCCCAAATCTTGACGCATTAACAAATCAATTTAACCCAGCCCACAATAACATACAGCAATACCAAAAGAAAGACCCACCAATTCTTTCAACCAACAATACATACACCAGCCGACCCCACTACCTGTGTCTTCTTCTCCAGATGCAAGACCCAGCAGCAGGACCCCAAAAATCGCGACTGAAATGCGAGCCCAGCGAATCCAAAATTTTGTTTCTAGCAAAACTATTAAGTGTGAGTTTTGTTATTCTTCATCCCGAATTGTTTGAGTGTTGTTGCATCTGGCGGCTTCTGTTTATATTTGTTTATAACTTTAAGCATCATATCCGCCATGATTTTAAAATGTTGGATATCTATGTGACTGGATATTATGATTGTGTCATTTCCTAGTTTGAGTATGAAAGAAATGTGTTGAGATTGAAATTTGTCTTCTTTGTTTTCCTTTTTTGTCTGATAGATTCGATTTGCATTGTTAAATGTTGTTAGATTTAAACTAGTCCCATTCTCTTCTTGATTATTTGCTAATCCTCCTCCCCCTCGTTTTCTTTTCATGGACACCCGTTTGAGTCCATTTGGACTCCCCATCTCTTGCACACTCCTCTCTCCGAGTCAACCTCATCAAGTCGTGGAAAGAGAAGCTAGTATTTCGGCCAAATTGGCCAAAGCGTAGCGAATTTGCAGCAGCTTCAAAGGGCTAAAAGAGTAGCATTTCTTGGATTTATAAAGTCTGAGAATAGTATAGCAGGAACAAAAAGTATTTTGGGCCAAATGCCTAGAATCAAAATGCAGCAAAAATGGGCCCCAAAAGCCCTCCTAAATTTCAATTTTGTGTTGTATTTTTAGTTGAACAACTTTCACATCTAGCAAACATAAAAATCATATTTGTATGTTGTCCTCTATTGTGTTTCCTCCGGTGACACCACGAATGGACCCTTCAATTTATATCTCCCAATGGGTGCATCAATGCCCATGGATAACTATCAGAACTACTCCATTGGCTTTCCACTTGGTCCAGCATTGTCTGAGTTGATATCACTAATGAAAGTAGAACGTATCACAAAATTATACTTGATGTTTCATATCTTGAAATACTTTTATAGTGATTATTAAAAGTATTAATAAATACTACTCCCTCCGTTTCAGAAAGAATGACCTCATTTCCTTTTTAGTCAGTTTCAAAAAAATGACCTCTTTCCTTTTTTGGTAACATTTTACTTTTTGCTTTCCACGTGACATGTTTAAGACCACAAGATTAAGGGTAATTTTATACATTTGACATAACTTTAATTAAGGATCACAAAATTCAAAAGTCTTCTTTAATTTCTTAAACTTTGTGCCAAGTCAAACCAGATCAATCTTTTTGAAACGGAGGGAGTATAATTTTTTTCTTTATTATGTATCAAACAATCGGTCAAAAGTTTATCTTTTACCCGATTTCGCAGGTCATTCTTTATAACCTTTATTGTCGAAAAATCCCTTTGAACGGCTATGGTGTAAAAATTTATTTAGATCAATGCAAATTGAACGAGAAGTTTATTATGCTATTTTGAAGTATATGAGGTTTAACTCATTTTTGTTTGATATAATGAAGGAGCAGCTATAATGTCAAAAGTCATAAATTGGAGTAAAAAATGGTATAAATTGTTGTGTGATGGGTTCAAATGCACGACCAAGCATTCTGTAGCTGCCCTCAGCCGTTGCGCCAACTAATTACATTGTGTCCAGAGATGTCAACTTTAATAAATATATTATAAAATCAAAATTTAACTTATCTATACAATGTAATTTTCGGGTCGCTTGACACCCCCCGGACAAGGTAGTTTCGCCCCTCTCCAAGAGTGCTGGTACTCTACATTCTTGGACACCCCATCAAGTTGCTTTCCCTGATTTTCCCGATGTTCTTGTAGGTCAAGATGTGCCTTGAGATGGCTATCTCCTGTCCAGATTAGGATTTTTGCTGCTCCTATTGACCATAGAGCCAGAGACATACGAGAGAAAACGTTTAGAAACGATTCCATCTTTGTGCATATGCGTTATTCCTTCCTATTCACTTCATATTGTTTATTAGTCTTTTGATTTTTTCTTAACAATTATCACTAAAGAGACCTATCTGTAGTCTTCTTATTGGTATTATTATTATTATACCAATAATAATAATACCTGCCGCCTCCTACCCACAACAATTACCAAATAACTCTATTCACCAAGACTAGGACAGATGGAAAGGGTCACCTAGTGTTTTTGGCAACCATTGAATGAGAGATATATTCTAAATACACACTTCTTCAAGTAACAGGTGGCTGCACCTAACATATTTCAACAATTTTAGAAATAAAAATCAAAACTGATAGAATGCTTTACAATCACATCCCCCAAAAGGGAAGAAAACTATCATAGTATAGGTTACTGAGGTTGTGCAACTGAGATCTAGTGATTTTTCAAGTAAATGATAGGCTTCTTGGTTATATAACTACCTGCATGACTCTTTTAGACTCCTTCTGCTACCTTTGTTATTGGAGTCAATGCAAACAATATATATAGTTGATTGTCATAAATGTGAATGAACTTGAAAGCATGGACATCTTCACTGATTGTGCACCAAACTTTTACTCTTAAATTATATATATGGTCATTGCTCGTTTTTCCATCGTTGCTTATACTTATAAACTTTCTTATAGGGTTAATAAGGGGAAGACGACCCGATGGATAGAAAAATTGTGTGAATGAAGAGATTAAACCTAACCTAAATTAAAAGCCAAGACCTTTTCTTTTATTGATAGCGGAACATGATTGACTGGCACTAAGAACTGATTTGGAGAAAGAAAATTCACTAATTAGGTTTAAACTGCGACCTTTCAACCGATAAACTTAATGCGATAAAACTATAATATAAACTCGATGAATTTGTTGTTTTTTCTTCCTATTTGGTTTATACCAATGGACAGTAGCTAGAAAGGATAGGTATGCCAAGATGATTAAAATATAACTTAGTTACCATAAAGGAGTATATCTCATTAGAGTAAAATGTCTATTTTCATTTGATAATAAATAGTAAGACAATTTGCAACTTATAATTCCTCTTCTTCTTGAGTACTTTTATTAGAATGAATAAAATTTCTCTTTTTCCTTCTTCACTATGTGCAAACACATTGTTTTGATTAGTGTTTTGTGCAATCATCTTATATTGAATTGCCTTAACTAATTTAGAATTATTTTCCGAGTGACATATTGGGTGAGTATCAGACAGTTAGAAAAACAAATTTAAGGAAGATTTAATTTTAATATATTTGAAAGTAGCATAAAGTTTCTTATGAATATGTTAACACCCAAAAATCGAGAAAATTATAATGTGCTTCTATAAAACCTGCAACCACTATAATCACACACACATCACCATTCACAATTCAGTAACTCTTTGTATTTTTTTAAAAATGATTAACCATTAAATTGATTTCTTTTTACGCTCATTCAAATATTATCAAAAAAATAATATTTCAAAATAGTTATTATTTAATATGTTTGTTTTAATATTTAATTTCATACACACATAAATTAAAAGATAAATAATTGTTCTTTCTTGATGACTAAAATTAGTAAGTAAACACATTTATTATTACTAGATGACCATCTCTTGTAGATACTACTTACTCAGATCAAACCTCTAAATTATTTTCCTAATATGAAAAGTTTGACTCAAAAAATCTGGTCAGACAAAGACCGGAACCATAAACTGCATATATTTCAAGATGATAATATCCCACTTGGTATCTAATACACCCCCATTTAGTTATATGCTAAAGTAGTTACTACCGACAATATAATATTCTCTAATTCAAACTATTCAATAATTTACAAAATCTAAATTTTTCCTATAAATAGGAGCCTATCCCAGGCAAAGAAACACACAACAACAGTCACATAGCAATTTGATCCCCTCCGAACAAACACATCTCTCCTCTTTAGTGATGAATAGAAAGATAGTAAAGTTTGCTTCCATCCTTTGAGATCACCCTTACGATCTCAATGGTCTAATTTGTTTAATCACATAAATAATAGAAAGAAAGCAAGATTCACCTTGTTTCTAGTCATGGCTAAAGAGGAAGAGAAATGTGTGCGTTTGATGGGGATCAAATGATTTTGTTGTTGAGTGTATCTTTGCCTAGGATTAACTCCTACTTGTAGGGAACGATGGCCCCATCGACAATTTGTTCATCCCCTCCTACTAAAGGGCCCCAAACAATTGTTTCATCTGGCGGCTCATTTGAGTACCCCTCCTCGTGGGTTCCTCCTTTTCCTTCACAAATGTTCCCTCTAATGGTTTTACAATTGTATTTGGCTTGATGGTAGAATAGAGCACCGTGTCGGTCGTAGTATTAGCTTTTTCATGTAGTTGGTGTATTTTGGTATTTGATATCATCTGTTTTTAGGTGATCGCACTTTGTTGTTATGTTACGGTTCCTTGTATATATATGCTCTGCACTAGTTTGCTATTAGTTTTCATGTTTCTCTCCATTGCCGTTTGTTATTGCTTTGATTTTCTTGAGCAGAGGGTTTTTCAGAAACAACCTCTCTACCTCAGAGAGATAATGGTATGGCCTACGTACACTTTACCCACTTTGTGGGATTTTACTGAGTATGTTGTTGTTATTCTTCAATACCTCAACAAATCGATCTTAGAAGGGCTCATGTTATGGCCCATCCAACAACAATGACTTCTCTAATGCCTTCATCACTAATGATGGCTTCTCCAATGTCCGCTATAGTGTGACACCACAAATGGACACTTCAATTTATATCTCCCAATGGGTGCATCAGTGCCCCCGTGAATAACTATCAAAACTACTCCATTGGCTTTCCACATGGTCCAGCATTGTCTGAGTTGATAGACTGCCATAATGATAACGTAATGACTTCATTTGATGATTTTTATTTCATTAACATTAATGTTTCTCCATTGTCTGTTCCAGTATTTCCTCCGGTAACACCACAAATTGACCATATCCCCCCAAATGGGTGCATCAGTGCCGATCAATCAACTATCAGAACTACTTCGTTGGCTTTCCACAGGGTCCAACATTGTCTGAGCCTATAGACTGGAATAATGATAATGTAATTGGATTTTTTGGCTGTAACGGAACAATCCCTTGTGAGTTGTGCCCCCATTGTCGAGTTACGAGCTCTACTGCAAGGTTTCCTTCTTGCCCATAAATATTTCCCCTTTACCATTACAATTGAGATTGATTCACAACCTACTAATCATCTATACTCACACCTTCCTTATGATGACTGCAGGTGTTTGATAGCTTTGCAGAATATAATCCAGTAGTTCACCATATATATGTAGGGAGCAGAACTATTTGGCAGACAAATTAGCAGGCATTACCAGTACAAACACAGGGATGTTCACTACATCTTCTTGACCAGCCTCTTGATTTTGTGATGGATATACTGCAGACAGATATCGCAGGAACTCCTTACCTACGTAAAATTAACAATAGCCTAGGATCTAACTTGTGTAATAGTCGGCATAACTACTACTCCTTTTGCTACTGTAAATATGCCTTCTATCAGTATTGCTCTTACTCCTACTGATTTCGTTTCTGATTGTACAAAGACTATGGGGGTTCGTCCCCTACTATGTTATAGTTGGCTTTGTGTAATTGCTTGCTTTGAATATATGGTGTAAATACAATTCAAAATTTTGGGTGAGCTGATTTAGATTACACAGATGACAAAAGTTAGAGATCCCTAAAATGATATAATTTAATGTTAATGTAAACATCGAGTACAGATAAACAGTTATCTTTGTTTAACCACTAAATAAATATATGGCTCAACCTTGAAGAAATTAAACCTTGCTCAGATATTGATGTACCTGCTCATTTTTCGGATGCTTCAGTACTTGAGGAAATTAAACCTTGCTCAGATACAAGCATTCAATAGTTGGAAGTCTATTCAAATGAAACAATTTTGAATCTAGTAGTTGTTTATATTATTTCTTGAGTTTTGCTTACACACCTTCTCAACTTTTTAGGCAAAAAATGTTAACCCTTCAAGAGGTGTGGATATTTTCAGAAATAAGGAAGAAAAGTCTTTTTATTTTTCAAATCTAATTGCATTAGCAAGAAGTAAAAAACTAATACTAGCATAATTAACTGTTGTCAAAAAGACAGATGGGAAATTGTATACAATGTTGTATTTCCTTGACAAATATGTACAGAGGAGCTCAATGAAGCTGTATCCCCCCCCCCCCCCACCTTCCCCACCAGGATTTCCTTTTCTTTTGGAGCTAAAAGCCTTAAAATTACAGCATATCATGTAAAATATCGACAATCAGCAAGACCAGAGCCCAGAGGCATTACATGGAACCTGCTCAATAATCAAATTCTTAAGTTCAGTTTTTTTGTTGTTCTGCTGCATCCTAGCTTCAACTTCCTCGATTGTACAAACAAGCCACGACATGCCTTGGAGAGTGTCAAGAACAGTGTTTTACTCAAACAAGCTCTCTTTCTGATTCATTTTGATGAACATACTGGAACTCTCTTTCTGGATGTGAAATATCGTCTGAATCATCACTACGATTGACAACATCGTTATCATTGTCAAAAACCTCTATGTATGCATCATCCCCTTCCTCCTGTTAATGAACCGAGTTAGGTGATTTGACAATAATAATGAAAGAGTTAAAATCTAGAAAGGGTGCGCCTATATTATGCACATTGTGAAGAGGGAGGTTGAACTGCCCGGAATGACCTCCTTTCAACTCCTTATCCTTTACCATACTTTATAGGATGATGCAATTAAACAAGGTTATCAAGGAGATTTTCGTGATGGTTGTGCATTGTGTTTCTATGCCGTTCAAATCGTCAATAGACAAGAAAATCCACATGTATTCCTTGAAAAAGGTATCCTTTGTACAAGTTTATCCTGATACAGAAGATGCTCTTTTTAAAAAAAAAAAACGATGGTGGTGTCCATGCCAACTTTCGTTCGCCACATTTAATTCAACCACGTACCTGCTACCTCCCATCAACACAAGTACCGGTAACTCTGCACATGATGACATCAATAATTTGCAGACTAAAATTTTAAGTTTTGAGTGAGTTACAACTTGAATTGTTATAATCTAGACTTTAGAAGATACATGTGCCTATATAACAGAGTAAAGCTCAAAGTGGATAAAATGCACCTCCAAAATCACCCAGTTTTCAACTAATTTCAAGTTTTTCTTTTTGCACAATTTCTACATCTAATTTTCTGTTACATCTTTTTCTCTTTGATTTTGGTAAAAGGCTTTCACCAATTACGTTTATCCATTTTGCAAACATGCACCTGAATTGAGTGGGAGGATAAAGAGCATATGCCACTTATCACATGGCCCCCCTTAGATTCAACAAGGCCAAACATCCGTTAATGCTTGCTTAAGCCAAGGTGCCACTAATTTAACATGTTTTGGCGTGAGCCAGAATAACGCTTCAACAGGAAAAATCTCGGCTTAGCCAATTCCAGTCATTAGAACTGCTCCTTGACGAGGAGAAACAGAAATGACATTCCATATGCAATCTAAAGAAAAAAGAAACTGAATAATTAAGTGCTGCTAAAATGCCAGATGGAGATACTAACCTCACTATCCTCGTCTTCAGAAGAATAAGCAGAACTTAACTTATCATATAGTTCATCATCCGTAGAGTCTTTCAGACTAGCCAGTTGTTCCTACCATCAAAAGCATATGGGAGAAAAGGTTCAATAAAATCCAAATGAGCCAAAGCGTGAACAACTAACATAAGGATCTACTTAAGTTAACCAAAAACTACTAGATACAAGATGCAGAGTAGCAAAGAGATTATACAATTTCTGCTGTAAGCTGTCCAACTCTTGTTTGAACTGCCGAAATATGTTCCAGAAGAGCCTGTTACAGCAGCAAAGCCTTGTCATTAGCACAAATCTCTTAAAAAATTAAAAACTTATTACATATGTACATGACAACTCTTACAGAGGCAGATTCAAGCAACACAAACCGAATGGGCTAAAAACTGCTTGTACTTAGCACATAAAAGAGAAAAAAAATTCAAAGACTAAAGGAATTAGGTCAAAGAAGGTACCTCACGTCTCTGAAGCTCTATTGAACGTGCCAGTGCCTTTCTTTTGGTTAAAAGATTTTTGGGCCTAAGAGTAGGTGGTCGACTGTAGTCCTTACCACGGAACACAATTATAGCATATCCTTTGGACACTTTGTCCACTGAAACCAAGACACCTCCACTCTCTGCTTCAAGGGCTAGTGCAATTTTTGATACTTGTTCGAAATTCTTGGCCTTCACCATGATTTTAACCAATTCACGGTACTTCCAATGCAAGTGCATATTCTCCACCGTACCATCAAAAATTCCACGTCTACCTGAAAAGAGAAGAGCATTTCATGTCATTTTCTGGTTGTTCAGCACAAAAATCGAGTTTGAGAAAGAAAGTTACCTAAAAGTAAGAAAGCTTTCATCCTTAGCCCAAGCTTCCGAAACATAAATCTCTCCTCATCTGTTAAGCTATCAGGCTCTGCACGCCTATCCAAAGGATTTAAAGTTTCCTCCACCTTTGACAAGACACGCTCAGCTTTCATTAACTTTCTTTCAGCCTGAAAAGTACATTTTGCTTTAATGTCTCTCACTGGACTCTTGAATCTCCAAGATATTACACACTGAAGAGTGAAGACCTTACTTACACGGTTCATATTCAAAATGAGCTATCTCATAATTTTACAATAGACAATTGAAAGAACTAAAATCATGACAAAGCTGCTAGAAAACAGAAAACCAGTAACAAATAGGCTTTTAATAAAAGTAACCTGGCTTTTGCAGAACTTACAAATGCAAGTTTCTTTTCAAGCTTCCTGACCAGGTCACCATGCCTTAATAGTTCTGCTTCTCGCATCACATTCTCCTTGTCCTTATCATCCAGCCTTTTCCCCCATCTAGCATCAGCATCCAAAGTTTCTCCTAGTGTGCCAGCAGTCCTTGAAGAATTAATTGTTGTAACACCTGCTGTGAGTAAGAGTGATGCTCGTAGCCTAGCTTTCTCTTCTTCATCTTGCAAGGTCTTTGCCAATCTCTCCTTCTCTAACAAGGCTTCTGCAACCTCTGGTGACAAAAAATCTTTCCCTCTGTAGAATACCAAGAAGTCCTTGTTTCTAGATAGTAGCATACCCCCTGTTAATTTCTGAACACAAAACCAAATAATATGTAGATATTGTTAAGCTATATTACTATGCTATCGACATTCAGTTAATACAAAAAAATATTGGCCTGTGACAGAAAATATCCGACTCTTAATTAGATCTCAGGAAAGCGTCAAACTCAGTATGAAAAAACATTTTGATAACAGTGAGAATGGTTTCATTGTTAGAAAAGGAACTTGTGAAGACCTTTTCAAGTATAATATGAATTTTCATTCAACCTTGTGGTTCTTTTGTCTTCTAGCAACCATGATCCAGTATAGAGGCGACAAAGAACTAAATCCTAGTCAGCACACAAGTCTTCGAGAGAGCAGAAATGTCATTTGGAAGACTTGCATTGGGTTTTGGTTGGACAAACATACAATACCGTAACAATATCCTTTTATGAGACAATATCATTGCAATATGTACTTTTGAAACATTGAGAATTTGGTAAATTGCACAATTCATTCATTCTATGTGTATCTAAGTAAGCGTTTCTTTGCCTTTTCTTTTGGAATGAAATTCTGTCTTGTCTGTTTTAAATCAGCAACTGGTATATCACAGTAGAATACCAACTAGAAGGCCTATTGAACCAAACAAAGTGTGACTTGAAAGTAAATAACTGGTATATCACAGTAGAATACCAACTAGAAGGCATGGAAACGACACCACTTTTTTGTGAATAATGTACAGAACTACACCAAAGCACTCTTTTAGTACCTTAATATCCTCAGCCATTCTCTCACTTGTTGTAAGCTGAACACCACGTTTTATAGCAATCTTTGCAATTGAACTTCGTTGCCACAGCTTAACCATGACTGAGGCCAAACCTTGATGCTGCCTGCTTCTACCTGAATACTTGAACTACATAATATTTAGAGTATATTTTGAGAAATCCAAAATACATAGATAAGTCCAGCGATGCATACCTAAAGCAAAATGTGGAGGTAGAACTCTGGCAAGCCTTCTTAAAGCAGTTGCTTCTCTTGCCGCAAGAGTAGATCTCACCCCATATGGAAGAATTCTGAAAGGAGGTTGATATCCAGGGACTATACCTGGAAGTAAATCTGCATCTACAGGAAGTGGACCGGATCCTGGCCAATCTGTATACCTAGGCCCCAAGCCATCTAACAGTTTGTCTACTTCATCTTCATAGTTCACTTCTGATTGTCTATCAATATTTTTGTTCTCTTCAGAAGTATCTACAGAGTCTTCTTGGAGGGAATCCACATCATTGCGAGGATTCTGATTACTTTCGCCATCAACTATTGGAGAGTTCTTATGACGAATCTCATCTCTTCTCATTATCCTCTTCTTCATTCCCTCAGATGGAGTCTCGTAACTGACACCTCTGTAAAGAGCCACAGAAGTGCCAGATCTCCAAATCACCAGTCCACCACTTTTCCTCTGAATAGTTGGAAAAAAATGAATCAGTGAAGGCGAAAAGCTAAACAAAGACAAAATGTCATTGTGAATTATATGAGATCATAATGCTTCAAAAACTAAACTCTTTGCTCATTAAGAGACAGCTAATATTGTCAATATACACTCAAGCGGTTTTATCTCAAAAGATGCTGCAAAATTAAAGAGATAGCCATCCATAAAGGTTCTAACAAGAATGCTTCTACACATGTTTCCCTGAGGAAACTCAATACAAGATAAAAGACTCTTGAGTAAGATAAGTTGATACAAGATAAATCAAACAACTAAAACACCACTATTTAGTATGCTTACTATGGTATAGCCTTTGAACCGTAGCAAAAACTAAAAATACACTTGAAATACTTCCTTTTCCCCTTAACTGAAACCAAAACACATCCTAAATTTGCTCAGTTGTGATGCAGACATTGTTATCAAAAGCAAAAGGCACAAAAAAGCTCTAAGGTCTGTGGGGGGCTTTAGGTTCAAATAAATTGTGGGTTTTAATTAAAAAATGCGAAAATGGAGGAAAATTACAAATATATATGTCCAGTCCAGGGCTAATAATTATAAGCATGAATGACAAATATATGACAAAAAAATACGATAAAGTGAAGCATAAAATTTTTAGTGTCGCCTCTTCAGAAGAGACTCACTGGCAAGGAAGCATGTCGTAGAACCTTAATGATGACACTGAAGGCGCGCATTAAGTGTGGCGAAGCGTTCAATGCGTTTAGAGCCTTGCTTCAGGGCTTCAAGACTGATGCAGACGTGAATAATTTTTCTCTACTCCCATTACCAGGAGAAAGGGGTAGAATTTTGTGCTCCACTTACATACATGGTTTACGCTTCATTTAGGAGAGGAAAATTATGTTCACATTCTCAATAAGAGAGTTCGGATACTGATTCAATCCGAGCTCTTAAATGCTCCAAAAGGAACAGACTAGCAAAACATCACAGACAAACTGAAGCAAATAACACCAACAAGCAGAGGCATACAAGAACAATTCAAAAAAAAAACTCTTTGGCTTACCTCTAGAATCTCATGCATTCTCTTCATATTTAGTGCAGGAGCACCTTCAACTTTCAACCTGACAACCTCAGATGTTTTCCACTTCTCGTGAATGGTTTCTACAACTTGTTGTGTAACACCAGCACCAGTAATTCTCGACTTGTTCTTTATCCTAAGAGCCAAATTCGTCAACCGTCTGAGCTCAGAAGCAGGAAGTGTCAGCTCAGCCAAATGAGTCCTACTCCTACTAGCCATTGAATTACTCTCCTCTTTCTTCACCAATGGCTTTTCCCATGGAAATCTAACTACACCATCTTTGGCAATTACATTCTCATCCCCAAATGGAGATTCTTCAGAAAACCCACCTCTTACATTTGGCAATATTCCTTCTTCAACAAAAAATATATCCTCAATAGACCCTTTCTCAACAACTCTCTTTTCCTTCTTCTCCTTCTCTGTAGCCTCATCAGCATACCCAAATTTCTTCAATTTCTCAACAATTCTATCCATTGTACTACCACTAATACTTTCTTCACAGTCAGAACCAGATGTATCCCCATTACTATTCCTATAATTCAACACAATTTGGGCCTTTTTCAGCTTAATATCATTATGGGTTTCATTCCATTTACCTAACCAAGAACTACTAAATACACTAGTACCACTATCTCTAGACTTCAAATTGGGTGATATTGTATCCAAATTCCATCTTCTGCTGCTGTTTTTCACCACAAAATTTGATCTTTTTGATGGGGTTCTTCTAAAAATACAATCTTGATTGACAACATCATGCGGAGTAATCATAAAATTTGATCTTTTTGGTGGGTTTTGCTTAAAAATACAATCTTGATTGACAATATCATGTGGGGCATGAAAATTTGGTTTCTTGAAAGGTTTGGATGAACTATACCTGAGGAATGATAGCCTTGTGGTTCTGGGATAGAACTGGTGGCTGGGAACTAGAGCCATGGTCAAATTATATGCATATACACATATATAGATACACCAAAATGCATATGTATAAGTAGAGAAGGAACAGAATGGAAGGAAAAGAACTGAAAAACAGAGAAAATAGAATAGAAGTGAATATAGCAAAAGAGTGTGAGGGTTTTGGGTGGGGTTTGTTCTCTCCTTCAAAATATCATCTCAGTGACTGCATTGTGATAAACAGGATTTTTATACTTATTGGGTGTGTTTTGTAGGCAGGAAAATATTTTCATGAAAAAATATTTCCACCAAAAACAAGTGATTTTTTTTTAATTTTATTCAATATTTAGGACATAAATAAATTTTTTTATCTAAATATATTTATATATGATTTAGATTAGATAAATACTAGAAGAGATGAGTGGTGGAGTGTGCGGGTGGTAATGAGGTTAGGGTAGAGTCGGGTAACGGCGAGGGGTTCATCCGATCCTCATTAAAATGTCACTTATGTGATGTGTCCGAATAAGTATGATGAAAAATTATAGTATTATCTTTATACATAGTTAAAATATATTATATATTATAAATAGATACATAAAAAGTTAATGTAACACATGGATAATTGAGTCACTTAATAATTTATTGAATTTGATTTACATTCAAAGAAATCAATCAATAATTAAGTGATTAACACTTAATAAAAAGATATAAGCATTTAATTTTAATTAATATATAAAGTGGATGTATCTGTAACCAAGTTAATATTATAGGGGTGTTTGATGCAATTTATCCTAAAAAATGAAGTTTCCTATTTGAAAATTTAGAAAGAGGTTACAGTTTAACAATGGCAGAAATGGGACAGTGTACCCAGTAATTGGATCTTCATAATTTCAAACCCAGATGTCAAGAAAGTGCTACCATAGTCCTCAATCTTCATCTCTATAAAAACCCATTTCATTCTTTGTATAGTTTTCATTAATCCCTCCCCAAAAAAGCTAGTGCAAAGTTTTCATCTTTCCTGGTAAGAATTTCATACTAATCTTTGGTTATCAATGAAATTGTATTTCTTTAGTTTTCTGTTGATTATTTGTGGTTTTTGAATGATGGGTTTCTGTTTTGTTATTCCATCTGAAACGATGTGTTTTTGGAATTTTGTGTTTTGCTGCTTCCCTTTGAAAGGTTTAAAGGTTGAGTCTTGAGTTACCTGGATTAATGTAGGTGTTATGCTCTTTTTGTTATGTGAATTTTTGTATCGATGTATGCATCCTCGGATTTGATTAAATGAGAAATGCTGTATAACTCAGGACGTGTGGTAGACACTAGATCCAGGATTTGAATTTTATGGGTTCATAGTCAAATATTTGTAGTTATTAAGTCTATTTATAGGTGAATCAAAGTGGAGATGAGAACATTAGGTGATTTCTTTCCACATGTGCTAACCTAGTGAACAAAGTTACCTGGTATCTATTGGTGGTTGGGAGGTGACAGGTGTCCTGTTGAATTAGTCGAGGTATGTGCAAATTGTCCTGGACGCCTAAGTTTAAAAAGAAAATTAAGTGAATTTCCTATATATGGGGTATGGATAAAAGCTCTGTAGATCTGCTTCAGTTAAGACATACATCATGAGTTTGGTTCTTCTAGGAGAACCAAGTATGATATTTAGGTAGAAAAGGATAGAGGGGTGTTCCTATTATCATAGCTCCGGATCCGGATGGGTTCTCCATGGGTTTCTACAAAAAGTGTTTCGGAGTAATTAAAGTGGATCTGCTGAATACTCTTGATCACTTTCACAATCTCAAATTTTTTGAGTGAAGTTTAAATGCTTCTTATATTGCTCTTAAACCCAAGATGATTGGTGCAAAGGAGCTTAAAGATTATAGACACAGTTTGATAGGTAGTTTCTATAAGATTCTCTCCAAAGATTTGGCAGATAGACTTAAAAAAGTGTTTCCAATCTAGTCAGTGCTTCTGAAATGGTTTTTTTTAGCAACAAAAACATCACAAATTTGGCATTGATTGCTAATGAATATTTGGATTCAAGAATGAAGCTAGGAAAGTCTGGAATCCTTTGCAAGCTAGACATCGAAATAGCGTTTGATCATGTCAATTGGGGATTCTTACTGAACCTGTTGAGGCAGATGGGCTTCAGTCTCAAATGGATTAATTGGATCAAATTTTGCGTCTCTTCAGTAAAATTCTCAGTTCTCATCAATGGTAGCCCCCAGGGTTTCTTTTCTTCACAAAGAGAACTTAAACAAGGAGATTCCCTTTCTCCTTTTCTCTTCAATGGAGGGACTCAGCAAGAAGATATATAGTGCTGCACAAACAAATTGGGTCTCAGATTTCCATGCGGACCGCAGAGGCATCCACAATCTCAAAGTCACTCATTTCATATGCAGATGACTCTATGAGCATGTGTGATGCTGAGGAACATCAAGTTTTGATTTCTGAGGATGGTCTTAACATGTGTTGAAGTTGTCTCGGGGTTACACATCACCTTCACCAAAAGTTCTCTCTTTCTGGTTAATGATATGCCTAATATAAGTTAGCTTGCCAATATTTTGCAGTGCAACATTGGAACGCTTCCTACTAATAGTTTGAGCTTACTCTGGGAAACAAATATAAATCAGTGAATATGGAATGAGGTAACTGAGAAGATGGAAAAGAAGTTGGCAAACCGGAAGAGACGATATATTTCATTAGGGGGAGAATCACTTTGATCAAAAGTGTGCTCAGTGCACTTCCTACTTACACCATGTCTCTTTTTAACGGCTCTCTCCTCGGTTCTGGAAAGATTGGACGGATTGAGATGAAACTTCCTTTGGCAAGGAAATAAGCAATCTAATCCTTTCTGTCTTATGAATTGGAAAGCAGTCACCCGAGGGCCGAGGCAAAAGGAAAGGTGGTCTTGGTATTATAATGTTAGCATGTTGATGAAATGGCGTTTGAGATTCTAAAAGGAGGTTGATGCACTTTTTAGGAGGGTTTTAGTGGAAAAATTCACACTTGAGGTTCCCTGGATTACCAAAATCTCTACAGTACCTCATGGTACTGGACTGTGGAAGCATATCCTAGGCTATTGGAACAAATTCAAGTCAAATATGGGCATTATTCTCAGTAATGGGAGAAGAATCAGATTTTGGGAAGACACATGGTTGGGTCACACCTCTCTGCAAGAACACTTCATGGATATCTTCAAGTTATTTTCTCAACAAAGGGAGAAATTGCAGTATTCTGGTCAACAAAAGGATGACATCTTTTTCTTAGAAGGAATATTAATGACTGGGAAGTGGAAAGACTATACCTATTGCTCCAGAGGTAAATCAAGATAACATTGGATCACAACAAAACAGACTCCATCAGTTGGAAAAGCCATCATCAGGATCTGTCAGAAATTGTTACCACATGCTAGGCTGTAGCATTATAGGGTTTTATGGCCTTGGGATAAGATTTGGAGAAATAAGGCACCTTTGAAGGTCTCTTGTTTCTCTTGGATTGTTGCTAAGGAGGCTTGTCTCACACAATAGAACCTACAAAAGATGTCCACTGTGTGAAGAGCATTTGGAATAAGTTTTCCACCTCTTCCTGCATTGTAGGGCCACTAGTCAGCTGTGGAACATGTTTTTTGTAATTCTAGGCATGAGTTGAACCATGCCTAATTCCATGATTGAGTTCTTGCTAGGCTGGAACAGAGAGGGGCTTCATAAGAAATCTCTAAAAACTTGGAACACTCATACCTCAGGTCATTTGGTGGACTATCTGACTCGAAAGAAAGAATATAATTTTTTAAGGCAAAAAGAGTAACATTCACAGCCAGAGATGTCTTTTTGTTTTTTGTAGTTTTTTGGTGCAATCTGGTTATTGTACATGATGTAGATAGAATGTTAAACACAATTGAGGGATTACACAACCTGTAATCATGCCTATTTCACTGGCTTAGAGCGCAGATTTATAACAACTTTAATTACTTATCAAAAAATAAATAAAGAATTGAGAAGGGAGAGGTCACAAAGACCATTGATGGCCACTTTATATGTTGGTGAATGGTGAAAGCTGAGGCATGAAAATGGTGGTAGCATTTTCCTAGTTAAGCTGCGAGGTCCAAAAGACATATAATCTGGTAATAGTTACACTGAGGAACTCTTATTTTAGAAGCTCCAAAAGATCTCTCAGCAGTTGAGATTAAGCAGAATTTTCTGCTCGACTCTCGTGAGCTATGTTTGCCCGCCCGTCTGCTGCTCTGTTTGCTTGCATCTAACCATGTTGTATTTTACATTCCCAGTTTCTATTGAGCAGAGTCCCAGTGTCTTCAAGACTTCCTTTTTATTGGTAAACTAAGAATTATTGGTGTTAGAAGCAGCATAAAGAGAACGCTGCTACAGATGACATCCAAAAAGGAGTAAGAACTTTACAGAAAGTGTAATGAACTAATGAAATCAATCATGGAAATAAATATGGTTTCAAGTAAAGCTTCCATTTGAAGACTCTTCTGAACATGCTGGTTGGATGAATGGTGTCTCAATCATGCAATATTCTACACAACATAAAATGATATATAGATTTATGCGTAACTTATGCAGGTATTGTTTACGAGGAAATCAAAAAATAACAACCAAACATTACATAGCTTAATGCTGATTTTTGTGTAAAAAGGGCAGCTCGATGCACAAAGCATCTCGGGTATGGTCTAGGGAAGGGATGCACTCCAAGGGGTGTGATGTAGACAGCCTACCCAATGCAAGCATTAGTGACTGCTTCTACAACTCCAACCCATGACCTATAGGCCACACATAGACAACTGTACCGCTGCTCCAAGACTTCTCTTTAGTGCTGATTTTTTGGTGAAGATTAAAGTTTATCAAACCCAACCAAACATGGTAAAATTAATGTTGAATTTTATGTGGAGATTAAATCTCCTCAGCACAAACCAAACAACCCTCTAAATGTATTTCTTCATTAGGTTCCACCCACTCCCTACCCGGGGGTAGGTGCCAATCTCATTGTCAAAGGGGGATGGTCTTAAGGCTGCTCCTTGCTCCACATGCCAAATTAACATATCAAATGGCTTGTTTCATTTATAGTTGTTTTGTTGATGTATCACCTTGAATAATATATAGTTGTGTTCGTCATATTATCACCAGTAAAGTTGTTTTTAATAATAGTTATGCTCATAGTAATAGTTAACTAGGGTGTTACCTTAGGTAATTGTTGGATCAAATTACATGATTAAGCCATTGGGTTATGCACTAGACGACTCTATCTGCTGGTCTTGGATTTCCCTTCTGTGCTAATAGCTATAGATCTGCATGTTGTCTTTCTTTAACCCTTTCCCGTTTTCATAGCCATGTGGGGTGCTTTTATTGACTCAATTTGTTCTAGACATAATCTCTTCCCCATGCCTCCATCCATTCTCATCATTTTAGATATGATTCTGTTTGGTGCGCCCCTGGGGATCGGAGCACAAAAATGTTTATAGCAGAATAAGAAGGGAAAACATGAGGATGTGGTTGATTTATTGTAGCGTTGTCTCTGTTCTAATTATCTTATTTCTTGTTTGAATGTAGGGACTCAATGCTGTGTGACTTTGAAGTTCGCTTATATGTGGTAGTTCCTATGGAAGATATAAAAAAAAGCGGGGAACTCCCTGGAAGTATTGTCATCAGACGTCTTTTTAGCCAGCTCACATTTCTGAGGGCTACAGAAGATTGTGGATACTTTCTCAAAGTAACAAAAGTGAAGAGCGTAGGCAGTGGAAAGTTGTTAGACTCATCAAAGTACATCATGTTCCCTGTAACCTTCCACAGTCGTACCTTCTTACCTAAAACCGGGGAAGTCTTGGTTGGTATTGTCATCGAGGTTTGCAGGCATGGAGTCTTTCTGAAATGTGGACCTATGAACTCTATTTATCTCAGTGTTCGGAAGATGCCAAATTACAACTATGTTTCAGGTGAAAACCCTTTCTTCATATGCAATGATCAGTCAAGGATTGAGAACGAAGTGGCTGTCCGATTTGTGGTTTATGCTATGAGATGGAGTAGAACCCTTGTTAGGAAATTCGATGTTCTTGCAAGCATCGATGATGATTGCCTTGGGCCAGTTTCACTGAATGGATTTGATGGACTAGAGCTGTAAAATTCTTAATAGGAAAGGAAAAGAAAACGCATTGTTAGTATAGTTTCTCTTTACCAAATCAAAAATAGGAAACAGAAGAAACTTTGTATATGTTGGATTACTTATAGGAAGTGAATGAGTTATCAGTGATATTATAACTGTAAAAAATGTTGTGTTACAGCTTTTGCTAAGAATGTATTTGGAGAAATGAAAATGGCTGAGATACATATTTAGAATGTTACAATTTGTGTTGGAGCTAAATAGTGAAAATTCTGATCTTTGGAAAAGTTTTTTATTTTCTTTACAAGTGTTTTTATCAGAAGTTGCCCTCCTCGGTGTTCGGTACCTGCATTGAAGTCTGATTAATCCAGGTTCAACTTGCGTAGGGCTCATGCAGGGGAATCACTCTCTACCAATGACTTTTCCTTACTCAGTGCTCGAAACCAAGACAAGTTGGTTAAAAATGAGAAAAAATGACTTTCCCTATGGAAACTGGGAAAATAAGTTGTACAAGTGATGCTCCCTATTGATTGTTGTCTTCTCTACCCTTCAACTCACCTCATCTTCACCCCACCCTTACCTTCGATAGTATTTGTCTGGAGTATATATAACTGTTTTTTAAATAATAGTTTTTGCTAAAATAACAAAGAAACTCAGGATGTAAATGAATATTGAAATTCCCCTCTTTTCTTAGTGCTAATTAAGTCATATTAAGTGGTCTACTTTAGCCATTGAATTTATGCTTAGCTCTACTATGGAAAAAAAGTACATGCCATTGCCACAAAAAAGAACAAAAAAAGCCTCCTCTTTTTAGCTTTTCAATTTTTATTTTTTTAAAAAATATGATGGTATTTGTCCTTTAACAAACCCACTAAAAAGAAAGGAACCAAAAAAAAAGAGGGAAAAAAAAAGAGAATAATAAAATAAATATAACAAGCAAATGGAAAAGAAAGCAAAAGGAAAGAAAAAGAATTGGCCCCCAGAAAACATTTGATTCTTCAAATTCAGATACAAATATTTCTTATTACAAATTACAAAATAATGAAAGAAAAAAAAAGTTCAAATATTTAGTTAAATTTCAAGATTTTCAGTTCCAACTCATTACCCTCAGGCGTCTATTAATTATTGGTTGAATTTTTTATTATAAAATGGTTAAGCTTTATACTCCCTCCGTCCCTTTTTAGTTGTCCACTTTAGAAATGGCACACAGATTAAGGCAACAATGATTAGCACAGTGAAGTTACAATTTTACCCTTATGACAACTTTTCACTTCAAAATTACAACCACTTATTTGAATTAGAGTGAAATAAATTGGAGGGAAACAACATACACTTTTACAATTTTCAAGAAGTGTAAATAAGGGTATAATAGGAAAAAATTTGTTGTCCTTTCTTGATTTGTCAAAATGGACAACTAAATAGGGACAACCAAAAAAGGAAATATGGATAAGTAAATAGGGATGGAGGGAGTAGCTGGAAATTGCAACAACAAAAAGCTCCTAACTGACAAGTGTGAAGTGTCCAATCAATACTAAATCATGGTTTAGTTCTACAACTGTTTGACATTCTGTCCCATGATTATCCTATTATCAATTTTAGCATATCTTCAACTAATAATGACTAAGCAGGAGGTATAAAAATAGTACTCCCTCCGTTTTAAAAAGAATAACTTAGTTTTTTTTAGTCAATTTAAAAAAGAATGATTCCTTTCCTTTTTTGGTAACACTTATAACTTCAACATTCCACATCACATGTTTAAGACCACAAAATTAAAGGGTATTTTGATACATATGACATAACTTTAATTTAAAACCACAAAATTAAAAAGTTTTCTTTCTTTTCTTAAACTTCGTTCTAAGTCAAACTAGACCATTCTTTTTGAAACGGAGGGAGTATCGAATAAGGTATATTAATAATAGAGAAAAGGGTAAAAAATGCCCTTAAACTATGTGAAAGTAACAAAATGCCACCCGTTTATAGTTTGGCTCAAAAATGCTCTTACGATCAATACTTTGGTTCAAAAATGCCCTTAAACTATGCGAAAGGAAAAAAATGCTCTCCGTTTGTAGTTTGGTCCAAAAATGCTCTTGCCATCAATACTTTGGTCCAAAAATGCCCTTATTGTTATATAATGGGTCAAAAATGCTCATTTTCCAAATTAATATATTATTATTATTATTTTTTAAAGTTAGCAAATGTTTATCTTACTTCAATTCTATAAAAAAAAATAAAAAACGAAAATATTTCTTATTTTATTATCAATATTTTTTATCGTTATGTAAATATAAATTAATGTTGGATATACTATGATCTTTTATATATATATATATATATATATATATGACATATATTATTTGTCGAAAGGGCACATGAAGTTATTCTATTTTAATTGATAAAATGAGATTAAGAAGAAAAAAATATTTCCTACATTTTTATTTGTTAAAGTGATTTTAGAAGAAAGAAAACAAGAATAGTGTTCTTTAATAATATTTTAATTAGGAAGAAGTTGTGTTTAAAAAGAAAAAATATATATATTTATTCGGAAAAGGGCATTTTTTGACCCATTTTGTAACTATAGGGGTATTTCTGGACCAAAGTAAACTGCAAGGGCAATTTTGAGCCAAAATATTGACGGTAAGAGCATTTATGAGCCAAACTATAAACAAAGAACATTTTTGTTCCTTTCACATAGTTTAAGGGCATTTTTTTTTTATCATTTTCCCTTAATAATATATGGATTAGTTATGCTTCATTAGATACATTGATATTATTTATTATCCATTATTTGATTAGTATATTAAAAATAATCTACATTACATAATTATTTATTTACAAAAAAAAATGTACTGAAATCTGATATTAGCTTGAAATTCTTTTGTTCCTTGACCATTTGTTTTTCCTTTTAAAAAAGAAATCTTCAATTCCATTTTCTTGGTAAAAAAATAGTTTATGTTTCTATTAAGGAATAATTTTTTGGCAAATAAAAGCCACAGAGTGAGAGTGCAATATACGTTATGCCTTAGGTTTTTATTGTTTTTTGTTTTTTGTTTTCTTGCTTTTATTCTTTTGTTGTTATCGAAAACATGAGTATAAGGACAATGATGCCACTACTTATGGATTTATATTTATCTTTTAGTTGATAATTTAATATTCATTCGGTTCACTTTTACTTGTTCATTATATTAAAATTAGAGACTCATATTTTTATTGATTTAGCTTAAAATATTAAGAAACAGATTACCATTTATTTTTTAAAATTATCTTTAAAGTATTGAATTTTTTATATTAAAAGTTTAATATGATAAAATTATTATTTTATTTATTTCTATTTAATATATGCTAAGTTAATACTGGACAAGTAAAGACGACACACGTATTGCTTTAAGCCCATAATCAGGAATATTCAAGAGGTTGGGTTTTAATTCTTTTGTTATAATCCAAATTTAGCAAAAATAAAAAACCAGAAAGCCCTTAACTCCTTCATTCTTGGAGTTCATATTTTGCTGCCACAGGTTCGATTTCTTTAATTTCTACTCTCTATGTTTAAACTTTAATTGGCTGTGTTTTTTTGCCACTGTTAGCTTTTTTTGTTTTGAAAATTTTGTTTTTTTTGATGGTTGAAGAAGACCCTCTGTGCAAAACAGTATTTTGTTGCTATTTGTTGATTGAAACTGTCAAAAAATGTTGCTTTTTGATAATAAAGATTCAGTTTTGTTACTATTTGTTGATTGAAACTGTCAAAAACTGTTGCTTTTTGATAATAAAGATTCAGTTTTGTTGCTATTTGTGGATTGAAACTGTCAAAAATGTTGCTTTTGGTAATCAAGATTCAATTTTTTTTGCTATATTTGAGTATTTTGCTACTTATGTTGATTAGGGTTCATGAATTCTTGAATTTTTTTTATTGATTTTCTTGTGTGGGGTTCATAAAGGTTTGAACTTTCAGTTGCCATGCACCTTCTCTGTATTTGATGTGTAGTTCTTTATCAGAGCTGCAATTTCAATGGCGTAACTGTAATTAAGTTGTGTATTTGTATTCTTGAGCCTCATACACTCTACCCTCCCCAGAGCCCACTTGTGGGATTATACTAGGTATGTTGTTGTTGTTGAGCTTCGTGTATATCGTTAATTTATATATTGTTCTCTGTATATCCCATGAATTTGTTTGAATTTCCCAGGAGAAATAGTGATCTTCCAATTGCGCCATACAGTAACATAGATGCCTGAATTGCTCTTTGACTTTATACACCCCAAAACGGGAATGAATTTTTTATTATTTTTTGAGTCAGAATGGATTGTTCATACCTATCCGATCAATTTGTTTATGACTGTCTTGCATTTTGCCAATTATAACTACTTTAGCTTCTATTTATTTATTTTTTTTATATTAAAATTTTCTAGGTGGTTTTAGGTATTCATGCATTAGTAGTATAGTAAGGATTTGATACTGAAGCTATGCAAAAGGATACTAATTCTGGTGCTCCAGGAACACCTTCGCCACGATTACGTCGTCGCAGAGGATCAAATGAGGTGACTTTTTCCATTTTCTTTCAGCGTTTTTTTAGTGGTCGACTCCATTTGCTGCTTCATTTTTCCTGTTGCTCCTAGTTTGTTTAATCAGTTTAATTTGAAAATGAAAGTGTCCAGAGGGAACGGAACGGCATAGAGAGTTAATGTTCCTTTTGACAAAAGTAGTGTATTACTTCCTCTGTTCCATTTTATATTATGGTACTGATGAATAATATGTTTATGATATTAACTTGATTTTTTTGTATTGTATTAGTAGTGGACTAGTAGTGAAAAAATAATAATGAAGTCGTGGTCCGAAAGCATCTCATTAACCTTTAAAATTTGATTAGTTAAATATTTCTTTTCTTTAAAATTGTGAAAGTGGTATAAACTATAAAATAAAATTTTCTGGTGTCAAACATGTTGGAATGTTTCAATACAGAATCAGTGTCTTATAGTGGGAATGAAAATACTAGGTTTCGGTTCGGAATCTTGTAGATGCTATGGGTCTCAATTTTTTCTGAAGTTCTTGTTCTCCCTCTTCCTGAAATTTCAGGTCCCTGGGCCTGGGGAGGTTGTCAAAGCAAATGGAGCCCATATGCTTGTTGACGATAGAAACAAGTATAAGTCAATGTTGATCCGTCTATATTCAACTCTCTGGATGATAGGTGGTTTTGCTTTCATCATTTACATGGGACATCTTTATATTTGGGCCATGGTAGTAGTTATACAAATCTTTATGGCAAAGGAGTTGTTCAATCTACTTAGGAAAGCGCATGAAGACAAGCAACTTCCTGGTTTCAGGCTATTAAACTGGTGAGCAAAATCATACTTGCATTTACCTTATCAAAAAATCATTCTTGTATTTATCATCCTGCTGAATTTTTTTTGACATCGAACTTCTTCTGAAGGCCATATATTTGTTCCATATTTTACTTCTTTTTAAGACACTTTTCATTGTGGCTAGTAGCGGCACCCAAGAGTGTGACCTAGTGGTCAATGAAGTGGATTGAATAACATGAGCTCTCAAGTTCAATTCCAGTAGAGATAAAAACACTAGGTGATTTATACTGTCCTAGCTTTGGTGGATATAGTTACCTAGTACTTGTTGTTGGTTGGAGGTGGAAGGTATCCAATGAAATTAGTCGAGGTGCGCGCAAGCTGGCCTGGACACCACAATTATAAAAAAAAGACGTAGTAATCTGGTCGAGGTGCGCACAAGCATGCCTCCCTAGCTGTTGTGATCAAAAGTATGTGTCTAGATTTCTCTCGAAATGAAGTAATCTGATTTCTGTTGATCTTGAGGGAAGTTGCTGAGCAATGTTAACAAATTACTGTCTTCTATACTTAATAATCATTTAAATTCCTTCTGAGGAAGAGGCAAGAGCTCAGTCTAGTGAAGTGGAAAAATCAGCTATCACGGCGTTGTAAAGAGAAGAAATACTAAAGATATCATGAAACTGGTCTTTGACAGATGAGTAACCCAACCAAGTATCCTTCCAAAATCTAATTTTCCAGTCATTGCCTAGTAGAAAACCATAATTTTCAGTTATTTGCCTCTATAAGAACGAATATGCTTCCAAACACCCGTGCCATGATGTGCTATTGACTCTTTTGTGCCCAGGATTACACAAACTGAACTTTTCAATGGATAATCTTCTCTCCACATGTTCTCTTTGTTCCAATGCCATTTCAAAATAAAAATTTAATTATGGTGCTTCAAGTTCTTAATCCCAAGACTCCTGTTCTTCCTCTTTTTTGATAGCATTGTCCCACTTGCCGAGACATAAAGAGATGCCCTATTTGTCTTGGTTCCATAGGAGATCTCTTCTCAACTTGTTAAAATGCTTTAAGATTGACACAAGTGAAGGAAAGAGGAACATGGTATAGGTGTGAAGAGCATCAAGAAAAATGATTTAAGAGTGTGACTCTTTCTCCTAAAGATAGGTACTACCATTTCCAATTTTCAGTTTTTTTCTCCATCTTTTCGATTATCCCATTCCAGATATTGATGGATTTGTCTTTTTCCCCCCGAAGGTAATCCCAGATATATCTTGGGAAGAGAACAAATGTTGTACTGCAGGATGTTAGCTAGTTAGTGAATGTTTGCAACCTGATTTTCCGAAAGGAGAACTCTTTGAGAAGTTGATGTGAAGCCCCGCGAAGGCCGTGAAAGGTTCTGTTTCAACTTAATCATCCTATGATTTAAACTAGTAGATAATAATGTCAAGAGTGATTGAAGGGAAACAAAAACACAATTTCAGAAGGGAGAAAGGAACTTATTTGTACCTAGAAGGAAATAGGAGTTGATTGAGAGGTATATAGGCAAAGTCTGTTAAATTTTTAGAATAAAGTATAGACAAGGTCTGTTGGTGGATGGAAAGGGAAGAAAAATTTGTCAACAGATTATAGCTAAGACCGCATATGCTTCTGTGAGTTTGTCAGCTTGAGGGCACCAGAGTGTTATGCAGTAAATGGAAGAAATAAGACCATCTATACAAGTGCTACTTACTCTAAAGCTTCAATAAGTTTGGTAGATCCATTCGTATACTTGAAATTTAAGGATAATGAGAAGTGTGGTTATCATCCCAAATTTGCCTGAATGCAGTTTTTCTTGAATTGGATGTACAAAAGTTCATGGAGAAGGTACGCCTGACTGACCGACGGCCATCCTTCCAACAAAATCCAGCTATTCTAAAGTGGTTTCCTTTGTTGAGTGCCTTCATGAGTGATATATATTATTATATATGTACAATGTAGTCTGAGAAGCTTGAGAACTTATTTTACTAGATTGATACAATATCATATTGTTTACAGGTTCTTGTTTCTGTTTTTTCTTATTCTGCTATTGTCTCCAGGCACTTCTTCTTTACAGCACTGCTGTATGTATATGGACGCATCCTAAGCCAGAGGCTTGTCAACACAGTTACTTCTGACAAATTTTTATACAAGCTTGTTAGCAAATTAATCAAGTATCACATGGTTACGTGTTATTTCTTGTATATTGCAGGTTTGTACTTTTAGCATGCTCTTTGATTTAATGTTGTAAATCGACAATCACTTTTCCATTTTACAACACCCAAGACATATCAAATTACATATTGTTCAGTGTAGTGTTGTCCTTCTAAATTTTTTCTGCCTTATTTTTTCGCTAGATGCATGATTTTGTGATACTGGCTGCTGTTACTACCTGTTTCTCTTTACTGTTATCACTCATTTGAAATCAGGTTTTATGTGGTTCATTCTGACTCTGAAGAAGAGGAGGTACAAGTATCAATTTGGCCAGTACGCTTGGACCCATATGATTCTGATTGTGGTGTTTACTCAGTCCTCTTTCACAGTAGCCAATATTTTCGAGGGAATTTTCTGGTAAGACAGCGTAAATCTGTTTCTTCCATTCTGAATAGATTTTCTATATCTTTTGTCGTTCACTTGTTGAGACTTTTTTTGATGCTGAAACTACTCTTTGGAGCCTCTCTGCCCTCCGCTTCTTCTAATTGTTGTGTTCTCTTTTTTGGCAAGTAATTATGGTGTGACCAACTTCAGGTTTTATTTTCTTTCTATAGCATGCATATAACTAGTCGAATGATACAGGGCTTCTTTTATGTTTATGGGAACTGACACACAATACCATATCTTTTTTGGCCACTTTCACAAGTTTGTGTTCTATCGATTTTCCCTTCGCTGAAGCTTGCCACAAAATTTGACAGGGATATGGAACTTCTTCCGCTTCTTATTTCCATCTTTTTGGGCTGTTGAACTGAAATAATGCAACAAAATTTGACATGGATATAGAATTTCAAATAAAGGATTACTTTAATGCAGGTTCCTTCTTCCAGCATCGCTCATTGTCATCAATGATATAGCTGCTTATATATTTGGATTCTTCTTTGGAAAAACTCCTTTGATCAAGTTGTCTCCAAAGAAAACTTGGGAGGGATTTATTGGGGCATCAGTAACAACCATTATCTCCGCATTTCTGGTGAGTGGCTGGGTATTTTGGGAATTAGTGGATGAGTTGGAATGTTTGAGATTGTGTTAACTGTTACATGTTAGTATTTAGGTAGTCTCTCTTAACATAGCATTTGGGTTGCATGTCTTGTCATCATTATCCATGTACTCTCTCTCCTTCACTTGTATTTCCCATGCCTAATAAAGGTTTGTCTCCAACAGTGATTTGAGAGGGGTGTTTTTTTCTTCTTTATATTCTGCTAATTATTCTGCTATGTGCTAATGTGCAGCTTGCCAATATATTTGGTCGCTTCAGATGGCTAACATGTCCTAGGAAGGTAATATTTTAGGGTAATGTCTCTCCCAATTGGCTTGCGGATTTTCTCCTCAGTTTTGGAAAGCATAAATTCCATATTGGTTAATGCAGGATTTATCAACTGGGTGGCTTGATTGTGATCCTGGTCCACTGTTTAAACCAGATTATTTTACTGTACCAGAGTGGTTTCCTTCATGGGTAAGTGAATTTCCGTCAAATCTGGACTTTTTGAAGTTTCTCTTTTGCTTAGTCACTACTTGCATATTTTACTATTTTAGTGACTTTGGTAGAACCTTGTATCATTTCAAGTGATGCGTTATCTCCTCCTTTCCTCTTCCAACTATCGTTGGTTATCAAGCTTTTTCCTTACATCTTGGAGGATGGAGTGTCGGTTTAGGGCTTTAGGCAATGTTCTCTTTCTCAAAGTATGTTGAAGCTAGTGTGATATAACTAATTAACTATCTGTGTCCCATTTTCATCCTACTTTGATGGTTATATATTAGTATTGATGTTTTTTATTTAATGGAAAGTGGGTATAAATTTGGTGAGTGCTTTACTTTCTGAAAACTGTAAACCAATTTTGCACATATCTCGAGCAATCATCGGGCAGTCTTCCAGTCTATTTGGACATTTTACCATGATAGTTCTGCTCAGAAAGGTTGATCAAATGGTCTCATGTCAAGTGTTGTAGTCGTTCACAACTGGGAATTGAGATCTCCATGTTCTTGTCACTCCGCGCTCAGCCATCATGCCATTACTTTGGGAACCTGATAAGTGTGCCTCATAAAATGGATCTAATGAATTTTTTATTTAAATTATTAGACATTATAAAAGTTATTTTCATCTTCTTTATGCTTGTGTTATTATTATTCAGCATTCTGAAGTCGATTCAAATCCTTATTAGTTGAGCCATCATGGGGATAATAAATTGAGGTCCCTCACTAATTCTTGCTGCTGCAGTTTCCTTGGAGAGAGATCTCTGTTTTGCCTGTGCAATGGCATGCTGTGTGGCTTGGCTTGTTTGCATCAATCATAGCGCCTTTTGGAGGCTTTTTTGCTAGTGGATTTAAGAGGGCCTTCAAGATCAAGGTTCAATGTTTATCCCCTTCTTTTTTATAGTATAGGTGTCTTAGTGGGATCATTAACTCTACGTTGTATTTATAAAGTTCTTCTCTTTTTCTGTGTTGTAGGATTTTGGTGATAGTATACCTGGACATGGTGGCATGACAGATAGAATGGATTGTCAGGTGAGCTAAATGAAGATATGAAGTCTCATTGTCTTCCAAGTTTCTCACTCTTCATGAAATTGGGCATATAAGTTAATTTGAGAACATATTGTTGCGGTGAGTGTGGGGTGGTGGTGGTGGTGTTGAAGGGGTCCAAAAGGAGGAGAATCAAAAGCCATAAGTATGCTGATGTTTTGATCGTACCTTATTAGTATTTCCTCAAGACTGATCGATTTCTCCTTCTCCTATTCTGTCCTATTAGTAGTGCTTTCTACTAGTTATCTGAACTATCAGTTTGGAGATTCTTATGTGTATGTTCATGCAGATGGTGATGGCTGTTTTCGCATATATCTATCATCAGTCTTTTGTGGCGCCTCAAAACTTGTCAGTTGAGATGATCTTAGATCAGGTACGCGCCTCAACTTACATTTTAGTTCATTAAATTCCTCGTTGAGGTATACCGTTATAGCTGATTTCCTTACTCCATACGATGTTAGATAATAATGAACCTGACCTTTGAGGAACAGCAACTTCTGTACTCGAAACTTGGGCAGATCATCCAGGACAAGATGTTTGGAGAATCTTGAGAATATCAAGATAAGCAAAGCTTGTATAATTATTGTAGCTTTTAGTTAAGCATATCTTGTATATGTTTTTCTTTTTTTCGGTTAGCTCATTGCTCTCGGCTTTTCGCGCATTGTACAGTGCTCTTGGTTATTATATTCTTTAGTAATTCAGTGCATCCCCTAATGCATTGACCAAATTATAGGGCATGGTGAGGCATCATCATATATATATATATATATATATATATATGAAGTCTTGTAAATGATTGATTCAAAAAAGTTGCATACTGTTCACAAGTTTTGCTTCTTTTAGCTTATGAAATTGGTTCATTTATTTACTTATCTCTCTTCTTTTTATATTTAAAAGAAGACATGCCAAAAATTCTGCACTAGTCATATAATAATTAGATTGCATAACCAACATGCGTGCGTTGTGGTGTAGTGATGAGACTGCTTCACCCTTAATCAGAGTTTCGGTGAGCTCTAGATATGGAGAAAATCATGTTGGGAGTGTCACTCTTGAATTAGCCCTGCATTGTGCAATCTAAATTTAGTTGGAGCTTCATTGCGGGCTCCGAATACCGAGGGGAAAATCCAAAAAAAGTTAGATATATAATCCAATTTTTAGCACTATTCATAGTAAGGAAAAATGCCATTTGACTTTTCAACACTCTAATTGAACCAAACGTCTAAACTCTAAACTATTAACCTGCTAGATTTGTCAAAATTTATGATTTATTAATTCCATTGTTGAGTTCTTCGGCGGTCATAAAAGTCTCCTTATATAAAGAATAACAAAAAAAACCCTCCTCCTTTCCTTCCTTTGCTTCTAAATATAAAACTCATGAATCCTCGTTTATATTGTTAAAGGATAGGTTTTTAACTAGTCAATCTAAAATAGAATAAAGTTTATAACCCGACCATTAAAAGTTTTTGAAGCCTTGTTTAAAGCTGGATTTCAAAGTAATTATATTTTCAAACTTTTGACTTTTGACTTTTAAGTCTAATAGTAAAGATAATGGACTATTTTGGACCTTTTCTCGAAAGTTTAGGTTCTAAATCGATATTTAGCAATATATTTGGGTGCAATTGAAGACAATAGAAAAACCATAAATCCAAGTTTACTTATAAACCCATTTACTTCAGGTGTTCTTATTCCTCATTTACCGAATCAGCTTCATTTCCGACCCGAAAAAAAAGAGTAAACTTTCCGATGTCTTCTCCTCCACCGGACGCCGGAACAGTCGCCGCCGTCACCGTCACCGTCCGACCGTGGCCGTTATTCATAGATATAGCCACCCTCAGCCTCCCAATCTCAGTATCCGACGCAACTTATCGGATCAATAAAAACCTCCGCTACTTCGCGGGTAATTACGCGCTAATCACCCTCTCTATCCTATTAATCTCCTTAATTGTCCGGCCAATTTTACTTGTGTTGTTCCTAATCATCTTTGTCGGTTGGATTTACCTTTACTTCTCTCGTAATGAACCTTTGGAGCTGTTCGGTTTTGATATCGATGATAAGTTCGTGTTAGGGTTTTTGACTTTGGTGACTCTTGTTGCCTTGCTGGTTGCTAAAATTTGGATGAACATCTTCGTCTCGATTGGCTTTGGAATTGTGATTATGTGTGTTCACGGTTCACTTAGGGCTCCGGAAGATCAGGAGGATTCGCCGTATGGTGCTTTGCTATCGGAGAGTCCGAGAGGAAATTATTCTATCGTTTGAATTTCATGATTGATGTAGGTAAATTTTTTTCCTCATCGGGATGTGGTTGAATTGTAGGAAAAACTTGAGTTGATTATTGTAACTAGTATTGTTCAATTGATGAAATTGGTTTGATGAAGTTCGCAAAATGCAGAGAGTTGAATATATGAAAATTGCGGATTTTATCTTCTTTGATGCAGTTGAATTCATTTGTTAGAAAATAAAGTGGTAATTTTTGTATTTTTTGCTAAGTGATTCTTATGGGCTAGAGATAAACTGTGAAACTTAGTTTAGATTGGAAATGATAGCTTCATTGCCATTAGTGTTTGAGATGGTGAATACTAGACCAAGAGGAGACTATACTAATGGTTGAATTTCAAGGCATAGTTTTTTTGAATTGGTATGTGGTTGAGTTTAGTGAAAATTTGAGTTGGCTAGTGTAATTAGTATCATTAAACAGATGAAATTGCTGGTTGAAGCTTTCACATGCAGAGAGTTGAATTGATGAAAAGATTGAGGCTTTTCATCTTTTCTTGATGTAGTTGGATTCTCTATTGGGAAATAAAATGGTTATGTTTCTCATATTTTGTATAATGATTGTTTTGTGCTAAATATAGGTTGCAGACCTAAAATAAATAACTGATACGACCCATCCATAATTAGGTGAGGTAGTTCAAACAATTAAACATTCGGCGTCAAATGTTTCCATGTGCTTAGTCCAAGAAAAAAATATGCATGCATGTGAGGAGCTGTATTGCTGTCCAAATTAAATACGCAAGTAAAAGTGTCTTCTTTCTAATAGTTTAAGCAGATGACATAGTTAACATAATTTAACAAGATCAGCTGTGAGAAGGTAGTAAGTAGTTTGGATTGGAAGTAATAGTTGCATGGGCAGTGAAAAGTGAAAACTGCTTCTGTTGTTTTTCTGGTGCATAACATGGATATCAATGATTGTTTAGCCGTCAAACCTTGGTTGACTATCAATTTAGAGCTGGTTGATTTGGAGTAAGATGGAATTGTAGGTTTGTATCCAGTTCTAGGTAACTCTGATTGTCACATTGGTTCTATGAGCTTGGTCTGCTTATGTTTTTTTCTTGCCTATTGTTGATAGTGGGTTATTTATAGGTGGATAGTTGTTTCAACTGATAAACCCATAAACACAAATAGGAGGATATTAGTTTCAGTGTAAAAAAAAAACGCTTATTTTGTTCATCAGTAGAAGTAGAGGGTATATATCTCAATGTTATGGTAGTTCGTGATTCTTTGTTTTACATTTCACAAATTGTGTTGAAGAAATAGTATATCTAGACTATCTTGTGTTTAATGGGACTGCAAGAGTGAAAGATGAAGACACTCCGGAATTCTAATTTTGCTTCTCTTGCTTAGAACTCAGTACATGTGCGTGTGATTCTGTTTTCTGTTGCCTGTTCTTTTAGTAGCTCTATTCTTATAGCGCCAACATGTTCGCTGTTTTAAGTTTGGCTGAGAACCTCTAGAACTATAGCTTTTAGCATGAGTTGGAGTGGAAATCAGCATTCTATTTGCTTTCTAGGTTCAATTTCTTTTTTCATCATATCTGCATTATATTTCCAGCCTGGTTGGGGATCTCAAACACTGTAGACTAAGCATGAGTTGAACAGAAACCAACAGTTCCACTTGCCTTCTAGGTTCAAATTCTCGTTGATCCTGTTCTACGTCTATTTCATCTCTCAACCCCTCCCTCTATATCTGTGAAGGAGCTGAAGTTAATTGGTGACCTGCTGGAAGCCTTTCTTGATTCGGAGACGGAGGGTGGCTAAATTTGTTCATTGAGTTCATTCAGACACATATAGTGCACCTTCAAAGAGCCTGCCCTTGGGTGAGGCAATTGAAAGTGCCTCAAGGCTTGTGTCATGCTTCATTGACAAGGTACAGACCCTGCAGTCCGCGAGGCCATTTAGTATCAATACATAATTAGCTTTTATTCCTAGAAAACTCCTTTTGTTTCTACCTCAAATCAGAACATCTGGAGCCCAAATATCACTCTCTTCGTCGACCCATCTTCACTTGCTTTGTTGGGTAAGGTAATTCTTTTACAAAAGTTGTCTGGTATCGACTACATTTTGTTCTATTCTTGATCTCTTGCATCCTCAATCTTGCAAAGTTGATTCTTTGTTGCCTGTTGATAAATTCTCTTTATTTGTAGCTTGTTCTTGTGTTAAAATCTTCCCCATGTTAAATGCACTGGTACTTTCAGTTGCTTATTCTCGTCTTTTTTCGTTCTTTCCATGGGATAGATGAACAACTTTTTTTGAACCCATCAAGATGCAAAAACTCTCAATAGAAGTAAATCTGTTGTGTACTGCTAGTAGAAATTGAAACATTTTGCTAAAATTTGCATCATAACCTTATTAGAGGTACTTGAATGGTTGATTTGTTAATGAAGGTTTATTTGAGATATCTGCTTAAATGTGGAGAATCTTCACTTATAAACAAAAGAACAGTAAAGGAGAATAAGAATCTTATTTCTCCTTTTTTGATAGTTGGAATCAGGGGCGGAGCTAGAGGGAAAAAGAGTTTTATGCGAACCCTGTTTATACAAAAACTATGCTACATATACAAAGATTAAATTATTTTTTAAAGTAAATATATATATAGTAAATGTTAAACTTTTTTGGTGAAAATTCTACCTGTCGAATGAAATCCATCTTCGTTCAGAATCACATTCGACCCATTTGGTAGTAGTGAGGTTGTGCCACCCCTTCACCACCAAAATATAGTTTGTTTCATTGGTGGTGGCCGGAAGGGTGGCAAAATGAAATAACGTTTTGGGGGAAATATTAAAATTTCACGTACAAGTAACATATCGATGTAATATTCAAAATCTTAAATATGTTTGGTAATATTTGTCATCCTAGCCAACTAGATATCACACATATGACACAAAATATACAGTATTTAAATAAAAAATTTTCATTGGTTGATAACAAACAATGACATATGATGCACCTCTTTTGTTAAATGACTCGATAGTATCATTGAAAGAGAAAATACGTCTTTAATAGTAAAATTCATGGTGTAAATAATCTATTACACGGTTACATGAAATTTCATAATTATCGAGTAACCCAACTCTCTCAACTTGTTCAAGGAATCAAAAGAAAAATGAAAAGAAAATATTGAGTAAGATATTTTACGAGAGTATATTCCTTTTCACACCTTAAAAAGTGTGTTTTTTTTTGCTCAAATCTTCGTCTTTGAATAAAATATATGCAATGTAAGTCACGTGGGCTGCGTTATGTGCTAGCGAGAGATAATCATTAAGTATATGAAAATATAATTAAAGTGCGGGAGAATAGAATGAAAAGTGCACGAGAATAGAATGAGATATTACCATTTTTTTATTAAAAAAACTTGCAAACCAAAAATGGTGAAGATAAAAAGATATTATAACATTAAGTGACATTCATTTTGTTAGTAGTTCAAGGAGAAAACAAATAGATATATGCAATAAATTCTTTTATTTATTTCACGTTCTTAGCAATGTAATTTGAAAAATGAATATCACAATCAAGTTTTGATTAATATATAAACAATGCATATGCTTCACATTTTTGTTAAATGACTCGATTGTAATGAAGAAAGAGGAAAAAATGCATTTTATGTGTCAATTCTTGATTGAGGAAAGAGGAAAAATGCATTTTAGTCTAAAATATTAAAAAATAGTTTTGACACATCTCTTTAGCCAATGATCCTATTTATCCTTTTTATTGTTGTAATTTTACTATATTTCTATGTATTCTTACTATTAAGAAAATGTGTCCATTACTATTTTCTTCATTAATGCCTATTATTTATTATAAGAATTTAAATACCTTAAACCTTACTACTCCACTTATTTCTATTATTTATTGTAAATTTAAAGGCAAAAATATTTATCACTTAAATCTTTCATTTTCTCCTTAAAGAGTGTGATTTTACTAAAATAGAGTAGTCTAATGAAATGTCATTTCAAATAGCTTGAAGACAATTAGACCATCCATTTTAACTTTCCTAATTATGAGATTTTTTTTTTATCTAATTTCAATAATCTAAAATATTTACGTAATTAGTCAATTAAATAATAAGATAGTTGATCACTAAATAAATTTAAAAAATGGAAATGCATAACTCTCTAAAAAAAATCAACATCCATTTATATTTATTACGTTTCATGATGAACCTATGATTAAAGTTAGCAATAAAAAAGTTGCAATAGTCAAAAAATATAATTTTTTAAATTTTTTCCATATGCTCTTATATATTATATTAGTTTAAAAAATAAAAGTCACAATTATTATTATTTATTGTCCAAATTTTTCATATTCTTTATTATTAGTATTATTTTTTTAATGTAATTTTATTGTCACAACTAGTGAAAAAATAATAATAAAGAATATGAAAAAATTTTAGTCTAATTTTTATTGTCACAATGTAAAAATTTGGACAGTAAATAATAAAATTGATATTTATTGTCACAATTAGTAGAGTAATTAATATTTCGTAAAAATAATTACATTAAAATTTTTTAATAATAAAGAATATAAACAATTACTCCAAATTGTTTATATAATTATACAATAAATTAAAAAATAATTATTCACCAACATGGGTTGTGGTGCACTGATGGGAGTGCTTCACCCTTAACCAGAGGTCTCGAGTTTGAGACCTGGGTATGGAGAAAATCTTGTTGGGAGTGCCACCCCCGAATGGGCCTTGCAGTGCGCGATCCGAATTTAGTCGGAGCTCCAATGTGAGCTCTAGACACCGGGTGGAAAACCAAAAAAAAAAAGAATTATTCCAAAATTTTCAGATTCTTTATTATTATTATTTTTAATTTATTGTCCAAATTTTTTCCATATGTTCTTATTTATTATATTAGTTTAATAATATAACTTCTACTTTCTTTCTTCAATTTAGAATTACACTTTCTATGCTTTTCATATGAAAGTTGTGTATATATATAAAAAAAAGTTTAGGCAATTCATTTTATCAATTACGTACACTAATTGATATGTTCATATTTTAAAGTAATAATTGTAAAAAAATTAAAATATAAGTAAGAGAAATTACATGAACTCTAAATTTATATAGTTAGATAAATTTATAAAAGTAAATAGTATTATATAAAGAAAAATATTAGCAAAATAACATAAATAATTTAAAACACTTAAAAAATGAGATAGCAACGTATAAAAAATTGGCACATAAATAAATATGTCTCCGTATTATTCCAAGGAAAAATTTATAATTCTCTTTTTATTTTTCTTGAAACTAATTTAATTTTATTATTTTTTTCTTTTATTGTTATTTTCTGTTTGATTTTTTCATATATACATTTTAGTATTGCAATTTCTTAAGTTTTTTTTATATCAACTAATATAAAAAAATAATAATATGGCGGTTTGGTTAACTAGCTAACAATAAACATGAAAATAATAGCACATTTTATTGTGTAAATATCATGAACCAATCAAGAATTGACAAGACAACTATTTTATTATTTCATAAGCGTTATGATTAATTAACTTGCTAGTAAAAAAAAATTATATGTATGCTGCATTTTTCCTCTTTCTTCATTACAATCGAGTCATTTAACAAAAATGTGGAGCATATGCATTATTTATATATCAATCAAAACTTGATTGTGATATTAATTTTTCAAATTACATTGCTAAGAACCTGAAATAAATAAATTAATAAAAGAATTTATTGCATATGTTTACTTGTTTTCTCCTTAAACTAGTAACAAATAGATAATAGATATGAATGCCACTTAAGATCATATATCTTTTTTATCTTCACTATTTTTGGTTTGCAAGTTTTTTTAATAAAAAAAAATGGTAACATCTTATTTTATTCTCGTGCACTTTGACTATATTTTCAGATACTTAATGATTATCTCTCGCTGGCACAAAACTCACTCCACGTGACTTACATTGCTTATTTCATTTTTTAACTTGGTAGTTTCAAAAATAATAATTTCATGATTCACATAATCTAAAAGTCGCTTATAAAAATTTATTAACTTTAAATTATAGATCTGCCTCAATATAGGACTATCCATCATACAAGTTGATCGATAAAAAACAATATATACTCAACGATAAAAAATGAGTAGTAACTAAATTGGCCTAGGAATAATCCAACAAAAAGAATAGGGTAAAACAAACAAGAAAAGCCCATAGTATACATAGGTTCTTCACTAAAACTTAGAAAGGGTGAAGTTTTATTGTATCATTCATGGTATTAAAAGCCATGGAAGAAATAGTTGAGCTTCACTATTATTATTATTATTATTAAAATAAAACTAATTTTGTCCTTATCATTATTTTTTGTAATTCAAAAAACCTTTTCACACCTATTAATTATCCAAATTATAACAATCCAAAACTTCTTAAAAAAATTTACTTCTTCCCAAAACGGCAAAACCTGCCGCTTCCCCTTTTTCTATATATCCTTCTTTCTTTCTTTGTATTTTTTTTCTATATCAAGAATCAAGAATCAAGAAAATAAGGTACTTAAATTTTTTAATTTTTTTTTCTGATTTTTTTTAATATATGGTTTATACGCAAAAATTGGAATGTATATGTTTATAATTATGGAAAAAATATATTTGATTTTAGTTTCCTTTTCATTAGATTTTTCTTTTGCAGTGTTTGAAGGAAGATGGATGATTTTCATAAACGCCTAGCTAGTTTGAAGAGTGTTTTGACATGTAGAATTTGCAAAAAGCTATGCAAAGATGTCACAATTATTGAAGAATGCTGTCATAGATGTAAGAAAATTTTTAATTTTCTTTTTTGGGTTTATTTTTTTCATTTGAGTGATGTTAATAACTTATTTGTATTTGTGATTTCATTATCTTGATGTTCAGATTTTCTTTGTTACGTTCTTTTCATTGTTTTTTATTATTCTCATTGAAGCGGAGTTATCGAGATAATCTTTTTAGCTCCGCGGTCGGTAGGCTTAACCCTACTTTGTGAGAGTAATGGTGCGTGGTGTTGTTGTTGTTGTTGTGGTGATGTTGTTGTTATTTGTGATTTCATGATCTTGATGTTCAGATTTTCTTTGATATGTTCTTTTCATTGTTTTTTATTATTCTTATTGAAGCGGAGTTATCGAGATAATCTTTTTATCTCCGCGGTCGGTAGGCTTAAACCCTACTTTGTGAGAGTAATGGTGTGTGTTGTTGTTGTTGTAATTTTTTGGATTTTTTATTTTTAGTTTCAAAGATTTTGATAAATTTTTTGTTCTTGTCATTTCAAGATCTTGATTTTTTTTTCGTTCTTTCCAATGTTTTTTCTTAAAAAGATAAATTCAAAGTAATTTTTTTGGGATTCATTTTTATTTGAGTGATGTTGATGAATCATTTGTACTTTTGATTTCATAATCTTTATTTTTTTATTTTCTTAGTTACGTCCTTTCCGATATTTTTCTTATTCTCAAAGAAGCGGAGTTATCGAAACAATCTTTCTATATTTGCATATCATCAAATGCAGTTTTACTTTTTTTTTTTTAAAAAATAAAATTTCAGTGATTTATAAATTATTGGTTCTTGTCATTTGAGGATCTTGAATTTTTTATTTTTACTTTCTTTTTTTCCGTTATTTTCGATGTTTTTTTTTTTTTAAAAAAAGATTAATTGAAATGTAGTTTTGGGGGGTTCATTTTTTATTTGAGTGATATTGATAAATCATTTGTATTTGTGATTTCATGATCTTGAAACTTTTAATTTTTTAAATATTCTTTTCATTGTTTTTGTTTTAATTTAAAATTTGAATTTATGATTTTGGGGATTTCTTTTTTTTATATAGGGATTTTGATAAATCATTTGTTCTTGTGAATTAATGATCTTGATTTTTAATTTTTTTTTTTTTTTTTATAATCGTTCTTTCCAAGGATTTCCAATAGAATTTGTGTCATTTTCAAGGTTTATGTGATCTAGGTCTTTTATACATGAACTTAGTACATATTATGTTTCTTGATTTAAACAATTACATATTGTGTTTCTTGATTTAAACAATTTATTTATTAACTTTCTTGTATGATCAATTTGTTTCAATATGGTTCAACATTTTTTTTGTTTCTTGTCACTTTTTATTTTTAAGTCATTACATGTCAAATTTCTTTATTTTTATGGGTTTTTTCTATGAAATTTGATTAATTTATTTTAAATATTTTTTTAACAGTTTGTAAGAAATGCATTACGAGGAAGATATCAAAAGGGAAATGGAATGTTTGTCCAGAATGTAGTATGGATTTAGGTGTTGCTCCCTTGCATAAACTCAGGTATATATTATTTGCTGCTTTAAATATTTTGAATTATTAATTATAGTGATGTATATCTTTTTTTTAAGCTTCCAATAAATAAGTTTTATTGAAAAAGCATGAAAATCGTATTACATAAAGTGGAACGGAGAGAGTTATATACTTCTTTTGTCTCATTTTATTATGGTTGTGTTACTATGTGGGGAGTCATATAATATTTTCTTTAACTATAGATTTCTCTCATTTGAATCATTCACTATATTGACTTGCAATATTTTTCCCGTAATTTTCAAATATGCAGTTTTATTTTTAAAAATTTGAACGATCTGCACCCAAATTCTTAGTCAAATTAAGTATTTTGATTTTCTTGTGTTGACCATAGGCACATGTTGCAGCATTAGATGGTATGGATACATTGCTTATACTCCTTCAGTCCTATTTTTATGTTTAAGTGTTCTTATTTGATGAGTCAAAAAAATTTCACAAAACATATTTTGATTCATTAACTATATTGATTTGGAGTATTTTTCGTGTAGTTTATATATATATATATATATATATATATTTCATTTTTAAAAAATTAAAGAATTTATATTCAAATTCATAGTTCCAATCTTCATACTCTGTACCCTTTCATATAATTTGAGACAAATGGAGTACATATTATCAGTAAAATTTTAAATACAAGTACAAGATTTGACTTTAGCTTCTCTCGAACCAGTAGGAGGAGCTGTAATTCCGTTCCTTTTATATATATATATATATATATATATATAACAAATACAGAAAATACAGAAAATACAGAAAATACTGAAAATACCAAACAAATACAGAAAAATACAGAAAATACAGAAAATACAGAAAATAAAACAAATACAGAAAATACAGAAAATACAGAAAATACTGAAAATACTGAAAATACTGAAAATACCAAACAAATACAGAAAATACAGAAAATACAGAAAATAAGAAAATACAGAAAATACAGAAAATACTGAAAATACTGGAAAAATACTGGAAAAATACTGGAAAAACAGAAAAAAACACAGAAAATACAGAAAGTCAGAACTTAATATAGCAACAATCGGCAAAATAGCAGAATAGCAGAAATTCAGATTTTTGTAAATCCTACTCAGTACTCCCTCTTACTCGTGTCTGGTCATGTTTATCTTATATGTGTCCTGTATTTTCCTTTTTTTTTTTTTTTTTTTTTTTTTTTTTTT